>NC_057868.1:43356020-43511676 GCF_019740435.1 Gambusia affinis | reverse complement strand
CAGATTTACTGTTTATCAGCATTTCCAAGTTATATTAAGCAAATTATGCTGAAATTTGATTGTGGTGCTGAAATTTCACAAACTGTCCATTTTGGCTTCTCGCTGAGATAAAGCTTTTTGGTCACTAGCAGTAAAAATTCTTAAAACTCAAAATTTTGAACTGCTTCCAGCTTCAAACAACCAGATTTACTGTTTCTCAGCATTTCCAAGTTATATTAATCAAATTATGCTGAAATTTGATTGTGGTGCTGAAATTTCACAAACTGTCCATTTTTGGCTTCTCTCGCTGAGATAAAGCTATTTTGGACACTAACAGTAAAAAAGATTAAAACTCAAAATTTTGAACTGCTTCCAGCTTCAAACAACCAGATTTACTGTTTCTCAGCATTTCCAAGTTATATTAAGCAAATTATGCTGAAATTTGATTGTGGTGCTGAAATTTCACAAACTGTCCATTTTTGCATACTCTCGCTGAGATAAATCGATTTTGCTCAATAACACTAAAAAGCTTAAAACTCAAAATTTTGAACTGCTTCCAGCTTCAAACAACCAGATTTACTGTTTCTCAGCATTTCCAAGTTATATTAAGCAAATTATGCTGAAATTTGATTGTGGTGCTGAAATTTCACAAACTGTCCATTTTGGCTTCGCTGAGATAAAGCGCTTTTGGTCACTAGCAGTAAAAAGCTTAAAACTCAAAATTTTGAACTGCTTCCAGCTTCAAACAACCAGATTTACTGTTTCTCAGCATTTCCAAGTTATATTAAGCAAATTATGCTGAAATTTGATTGTGGTGCTGAAATTTCACAAACTGTCCATTTTGGCTTCTCTCGCTGAGATAAAGCGTTTTTGGCCACTAACAGTAAAAAAGCTTAAAACTCAAAATTTTGAACTGCTTCCAGCTTCAAACAACCAGATTTACTGTTTCTCAGCATTTCCAAGTTATATTAAGCAAATTATGCTGAAATTTGATTGTGGTGCTGAAATTTCACAAACTGTCCATTTTGGCTTCTCGCTGAGATAAAGCGCTTTTGGTCACTAATAGTAAAAAGCTTAAAACTCAAAATTTTGAACTGCTTCCAGCTTCAAACAACCAGATTTACTGTTTCTCAGCATTTCCAAGTTATATTAAGCAAATTATGCTGAAATTTGATTGTGGTGCTGAAATTTCACAAACTGTCCATTTTTGGCTTCTCTCGCTGAGATAAAGCGTTTTTGGTCACTAACAGTAAAAAAGCTTAAAACTCAAAATTTTGAACTGCTTCCAGCTTCAAACAACCAGATTTACTTTTTCTCAGCATTTCCAAGTTATATTAAGCAAATTATGCTGAAATTTGATTGTGGTGCTGAAATTTCACAAACTGTCCAATTTTGGCTTCTCTCGCTGAGATAAAGCGTTTTTGGCCACTAACAGTAAAAAAGCTTAAAACTCAAAATTTTGAACTGCTTCCAGCTTCAAACAACCAGATTTACTCTTTCTCAGCATTTCCAAGTTATATTAAGCAAATTATGCTGAAATTTGATTGTGGTGCTGAAATTTCACAAACTGTCCATTTTTGGCTTCTCTCGCTGAGATAAAGCGTTTTTGGTCACTAACAGTAAAAAAGCTTAAAACTCAAAATTTTGAACTGCTTCCAGCTTCAAACAACCAGATTTACTGTTTCTCAGCATTTCCAAGTTATATTAAGCAAATTATGCTGAAATTTGATTGTGGTGCTGAAATTTCACAAACTGTCCATTTTTGGCTTCTCTCTGAGATAAAGCGTTTTTTGCCACTAACTGTAATATAGCTTAAAACTCAAAATTTTGAACTGCTTCCAGCTTCAAACAACCAGATTTACTGTTTCTCAGCATTTCCAAGTTATATTAAGCAAATTATGCTGAAATTTGATTGTGGTGCTGAAATTTCACAAACTGTCCATTTTTGGCTTCTCGCTGAGATAAAGCGTTTTTGGTCACTAACAGTAAAAAAGCTTAAAACTCAAAATTTTGAACTGCTTCCAGCTTCAAACAACCAGATTTACTTTTTCTCAGCATTTCCAAGTTATATTAAGCAAATTATGCTGAAATTTGATTGTGGTGCTGAAATTTCACAAACTGTCCATTTTTGGCTTCTCTCGCTGAGATAAAGCGTTTTTGGCCACTAACAGTAAAAAAGCTTAAAACTCAAAATTTTGAACTGCTTCCAGCTTCAAACAACCAGATTTACTCTTTCTCAGCATTTCCAAGTTATATTAAGCAAATTATGCTGAAATTTGATTGTGGTGCTGAAATTTCACAAACTGTCCAACAACACAGTCTCACTCCCGACTCGTCATATATTGACGCATGGGCAGGTTCCCTTAGCGTCACATGTTGACGCGTCGGGTACCCCCTTCGCGTCAATAATTGACGAGAAGGGTTCTCTCTTTGAATGCTGTACCGCTCCCTAAGCGTCCAGAACCGACGATCTAGGAACAAATAAGATAACACAATTCGTGCATAGCTGATGTATTTGTAGGTTCTTAACAATTTAGTTAATTTTACTTCTGTTTTAAAAGATCCTCCGGTTCTCTGAAGCCGGAACCTTTTTATTTTATTTTTTACCTTTTTTTAAAAACCTTTATTTATAATTTCTCTGCAAATTTGAACAGGATATTAAGAATTTACTAAAAATACAAAAGCCAAACCTATCCGTCATAAGATTTTAATTAGGTATTGTAATAATCGTTACAGTATTTAAAAACAACTCACTAAAATCTAAAACCGGAGGTTTTTTTTTTGTTTTGTTTATTTTTGTTCGCTTTTTTAAAGACCTATATTTCCAATATGCCTTTTATTTCTTTGGATTTTTTCCAAAAATTCACTCAAAATAAATGCCAAAATTTAACATACTTGGTTAATTTTATTGGATATTTACAAGACGTGTTCTCTCAATTAATTCCGTGATTTTATCTTCCGGTCGTTCAATTTTTTATTTTTATTATATATATATATATATATATATATATGGCCTCAGTTGGTATATATATATATATATATATATATATATATATATATATATATATATATATATATATATATATATATATATATATATATATATATATATATATATATAAGCATATAATGAAATTAAAAGGTATATTCTAGAGTTATGTAGTGTTATGAGTTGTCCAACCTCATAGCCTTCCACTAGGTGGCTGTATGTACATCTGTAGTTGCTTGCAATCTTATCAATAATGATAAGAAGAAGTTATCTTATAATTTTATTTTTAATTAAAAAAGTTAAAAATAAAAATACGGATGGATTTGCTCATATGATTATATGAAAATCTGTGTTTGTACCATATGAAAATGTTTAATATTTGTATTAGTAGTAATAATAATAAATTACGGATTGCACCCGACAAAACATTAGAGAAGAAGAAGAAGCTTACGTCATTCGACGCGACACTTTCCACGGTCGGAGCTGGTGAGTAGTCCCTGAATCTGTCAAATAAAATGTAGTAAAAACCTCAAAAGACCGAAAGTCTACATTTATAAATCTGCTGATGGTAGTTCTATGAGTTAATGTTAGCGAGTATGTGGCACAGCATGTGTTTGTACAGATTTAGACACGTTTTTAACCCTACTTGGTAGAAAAGGCTACTTTAGCTCGCTAAAGTAGCCTTTTAAAAGCCAGTCAGGTTCAATAGCTGTCCTTCATACCTTTAATAACAATGTGCTAAAATTTTGTTTCATATATCTTAAAAACCGTATACTTTTCAGTATACTAGTTTATATCAGTATATTGATTTAATGTTAGGATTCTGTCATACAGTTCATTACATTTCATCGTTTCCCACAGTGTATTATAAACCCTGAGGCCATCATTCTTTATTTGTTGCCCCACCAGGCTAAGCATTGTTTATTTATTTAAGTCTTTGTAAAACGTTTGCATTTTCTGTGACTTTATAGTTATTGTTCATGCTAATTATACAAGCTATGCCAATATAAAGTCTTTGTTTTCATTTTTAGATCCGGATCACATACACAGGAGTCACTCATTGAAGATGAATCACAGTAAGTGACAGAAATTTGTACTCTTCTATATTTGAAAAAAAGTTCACGCCAAGTAAAGAAACTGTGCGTTGTTTTCTTGTTGTTGTTGTGGTTAGGCTGGACAGGGATCTTCGAATAATTGAGAGACACCATGGTGTAAAACGAAGGTGGCTCCTTCGGATGACATTTTCCAGAGAACACTGAGAGATGTTGACCAGGAACTTAGAGGTCAGCTGATCGACGAGCACAAAATGAAGCAAGGGAGAGGCCACTCTTCTCAACCTGAAAAGAAGATGTAATGGTAACACTACTTCTTCTCTTGACTGTATGGTCATTAGCAAAATTGAAGCTCAAAGGTCTTGTGGTAAACCTAAATTTAATCTTTATGTTATCCCTGCACCATGCATATGTTCACTCTAGGTACTTAAGCGTCCTTTATGCAGTGTAAGAAGTGACTGGTTTATTCCAACTTGTCCTTTGTCATGGGTATGTGCTTTTGATGTGTATGGTTATTTATCTTTGGTGTATGAATATGTTTCTTGGGTGTATCCTGTCTTTCACCAATGCCCGTTGTAAATAGGCACAGATAAGTGAGTATTGTAATACATCCATTTTCTAATGGACATTCAATGATCTTATACATTACGGCAGATATTGAGTCACTGTAAGAACTATCAGTCTTTATATTCTGAGGATAACTTTTTTAAGAGTACAATTAAAATATCATTCAATTATTGGCAGTAATAGATTTTGACCTACAAACTGAGATTTCCTTATGCGAACTTTAGTGTCATGTTGAATATCTTGTGTAGAATTGGCTGCCACTACTTGTGTTCACAACATCCAAATTGAGATAAACACTATTTCAGATGTCAACCTTTTATTATGTTTAACATACTTCCATAAATGACTATTGTATCATGTTTTCATATTGTGTTGATTGTATTATTTTTACTAGTATTTATATTTCTTCTTTCTTTACAGATGGACAGGAGTTGTTATAAGGCTGTCCAAGCAAGTGAATGCCTGTAACAGGAAACTGAAGAAGATTGTTACAGAGTACAATAATCTGCAGTGGCCTCCACAAACTGGCATCTTTCCATCACATTTAGAATTTTGAGAATTGTGTGATGCCTCCTCCCAGCTGTACACATTGTTTGATGAAGAAGTGAGTAGAATTGATCTAAAGGTTTTATTCAACTTTCTACATGCTGTTATTCACTTTATGTTGCTACTACATTTAACAAGGTTCCACTTGCAATTGTTCTCTTATTTTAAAGATTGAAGATCATGGTGTTGTTCCAAAGAACCTAAAAAGTCGAGCAATAGAAGCCCTGCATTTGAAGACTAGAGCAACTGAAGAAAAGCTTCTACTTAAGAGAGAGATGAACACTGTCATTCTTCACCTTCATCAACAACATGGACATTTAAGTTCAGCTATAAATGATACTGCAGATCCTGGTTCAAAAGCTGTACTTCATCAAAACATTATCATGTTAGAAAAGAAAATGTACAGTGCAATGAACATGTTCAAGAGGTTTATCGAAGTTGGTGCCCCTCCTCCAAATCATCACCTACCAGAGTTTAACTCTTATTCTCAAGCACTTATGTCTCCAGATCTACATTACGTAGACTATGATGAAAGCATTGACGATGGAGAGGATGAAGCGGATGATGACGAACAATGTTGACGAAGGAGAGAACAGCATAGATTGTGAATCATCTTCATGATTTATGGCCACTTACTGTTCTATGTGAAGAGCACATATTCCAGTATAAAAGTTCATTGATGATTTTCATATAAGCTTTTTGTTCTAACATCTCAGTTTATTGTTTTGATATTGTTGAGACATATCTGTTTTTTAAGTCAAGCTATATATAATCAAGGGCATTTTAATTTTACTCATTACAGCTTTGTAGTCTTTTTCACATTTATTAATGTTCTTGTTCAGTATGACATTGTTAATGACTAAACTTTATTTACAGTTTGAATTTAACTCTTAATCTTGAGATGCTGCATAATCTGCTTTACATAATATCTTTAAATTTGAGCACAACAATGAAATAACTAAAAGCGTAGTGGACAAAAATTTTGTGATGTTCATATTTGAGAAATATTTGACTGTTATCCAAGAATTACATTATTTTGAAGGGCACTACTCTGTATTAAAAATTCATTAAGAGCTATGTCAGTGTTTCTGTGATATTTCAGACAGATTTCAAAACTTACAATATGGACTATTTGTAGCCTGTGTAGGGACTTACAAACTGGTTGATTTGATTTACCTTCCTGGTTTTAGTAAGAATGCCAGCAGCACCATAATGTATCATCTGCAGTTGGATGATTGACTACTTTTTTAGGAGACCCCTCACACCAGCATCCAGGTTGAGTGTTTGCTGTCTAAGCGCTCCTTCCACTGCTCCACCACTCATATGGCTGCACAGACTAGTGAGAATTATCTTACTGTTAGATTTGCATTTAGTTTTGCAACTGTAAGGACATGTACATTCCTGGTTGTTTAAAATGTTATAGAGCAGTTAATATTAGTGTTGATGTTTGCGTTTTTCTGGAGGGCAACACGAATATTGACATCCTTCACACCAGATATTACATTAAAATTTAAGCACACAGCAGGACGGATCAGGCAGGAATATAAAGACAGAGAGTCTGAATAACACCAACTGTATGTCAGAAAATTCTGACATGTAGTCTTATGTGATTTGTCTCTGCTTACATAAAAAAAATATATGGGCCACTATGGAAAATGGTGACAAACCATTTTGGGACCTATACTGTCTGCCCTCTTTTTTCCCTTATGGGGCCCACCTAGGTATGCCGGCTGGGGCATCATGACATAACTGTTTGTAACCTACCTGAGAAAGCGGCAACATACAGTCATATGAAAAAGTTTGGGCACCCCTATTAATCTTAATCGTTTTTATGTATAAATATTTGGGTGTTTGCAAAAGCTACTTCAGTTTGATATATCTAATGGACACAGTAATATTTCAGTATTGAAATGAGGTTTATTGGACTAACAGAAAATGTACAGTATGCATTAACAGAAAATTTGACAGGTGCAAAAATATGGGCACCTCAACAGAAAAGTGACATTAATATTTATTAAATCAGCCTTTTGCAAAAATAACAGCCTGTAGTAACTTCCTGTAGCTTTTAATAAGTTCTTTGATCCTGTATGAAGGTATTTTTGACCATTCCTCTTTACAAAACAATTCCAGTTGAGTTAAGTGTGATGGTTGCCGAGCATGGACAGCCCGCTTCAAATCATCCCAGATGTTCAATGATATTCAGGTCTGGACTGGGATGGCCATCCAGAACATTGCAATTGTTCCTCTGCATGAATGCCTGAGTAGATTTGGAGCGGTGTTTTGGATCATTGTCTTACTGAAATATCCATCACCGGCATAACTTCAACTTCGTATCAGCTTCTTGAACATTATTCTCAAGAATCTGTTGATATTGAGTGGAATCCATGTGACCCTCAACTTTAACAAGATTCACAGTACCAGCATTGGCCACACAACCCCAAAGCATGATGGAACCTCCACCAAATTTTACAGTGGGTAGCAAGTGTTTTCTTGGAATGCTGTTTTTTGTTTGTTTTTTCCCCGCCATGCATAATGCCTTTTTTATGACCAAACAACTCAATCTTTGTTTCTTCAGTCCACAGGACCTTATTCCAAAATGAAGCTGGCTCGTCCAAATGTGCTTTTGCAGACCTCAAGCGGGTCTGTTTGAGGCGTAATTGCTGAAAAAGGCTTCTTTTGCATCACTCTCCCATACAGCGCCTCCTTGTTAACACATACTATCTGTAATAGTGCAGCTAAACTAAATATGAGAAAAAAGTGAAGCCCTGATCATAGTTTAATACACTACAATTACACTCTCAATGACCATATACATTACTTTATAACATCCTCGCACTTACAACTCACAGGGTCTTATTGTCGCGGCAAACGTTCAATGTTTGAAATGGAATGCGCCCCATCATTGACACACGGGGCGATGTCATGATTAAACTCACCAGTCTGAGTGGGTAGCAAATTCTGTTAAAGTAAGTAAATCACATTTTCCAGTCATAAACTGAACTTATCAGACAGAATGAAATCCTAATGTCAAATCGTATTAATAGTTTTCATTAAGCGACAAAAAGTGTGTAACTGGTCACGTGGCGTGTCACCCATTGATAACCAATAGTAACATGTGACGTTGTGGAACTACTGCATCCCACAATGGAATCTTCTCCAGCTGTGTCCTATCAACATGCCTGTCCCAACGATTTCGCGAAGGGAGAAAGTGCCTTTACCTGAACGTGTCATCTTCTAACCTGGTCAATTTGTTTATTTAAAAGGAAAGATCTTACTCATTTTTTTGCTAAAGGGTATTATTTGTGCTACCATGTGGAAATTTTTGAAGTGCAACAGTAATGAGTTCAGCTAACATGCTCACTGATGTGTTCGTTTGATACCCAAATATTTGTTACTATGTAAAGCACTCACATTTGACAGAATATCTTTTCAATACAAAAGCTTTTATTGATGCATTATACATTTATCAATTGTTTAAGACAAACTACAGGAAATGCTAACATTGACAGCTTTCGGATAAACAAATGTCACAACTGTGACCAAATTAGAAGTGTCTTTTTTGCAGTCCCAGTGATACATAATACATTTTGAAAAAAACATGTTTAATGACAGATAGCACAACACAAAAATACATCTCCAATAAAAGCTTGTTTTACAATTTTGCTGAAAACAGAAGTGAATGATTTCACAGACCTGAAGATGTTGCACAATGGAGATCCATGGCTATAAAAAGCCAAAAACTACTTATATCATATATTAGACACTATCTTCGAACATACAGATTTGAACATTTTGGACAGTGAGACACCATGTCATTATTCCAGCAAAGAACCAAGTAGTACTATAAGACAATTTTTCAACGTTAAACATGTTAATGTTTCACCTTCGCTCTGAAAGACTCAATATCTGCCGTAATGTATAAGATCATTGAATGTCCATTAGAAAATGGATGTATTACAATACTCACTTATCTGTGCCTATTTACAACGGGCATTGGTGAAAGACAGGATACACCCAAGAAACATATTCATACACCAAAGATAAATAACCATACACATCAAAAGCACATACCCATGACAAAGGACAAGTTGGAATAAACCAGTCACTTCTTACACTGCATAAAGACGCTTAAGTACCTAGAGTGAACATATGCATGGTGCAGGGATAACATAAAGATTAAATTTAGGTTTACCACAAGACCTTTGAGCTTCAATTTTGCTAATGACCATACAGTCAAGAGAAGAAGTAGTGTTACCATTACATCTTCTTTTCAGGTTGAGAAGAGTGGCCCTCTCCTTGCTTCATTTTGTGCTCTGATCAGCTGACCTCTAAGTTCCTGGTCAACATCTCTCAGTGTTCTCTGGAAAATGTCATCCGAAGGAGCCACCTTCGTTTTACACCATGGTGTCTCTCAATTATTCAAGATCCCTGTCCAGCCTAACCACAACAACAACAAGAAAACAACGCACAGTTTCTTTACTTGAGGCGAGAACTGTTGTTCAAATATAGAAGAGTACAAATTTCTGTCACTTACTGTGATTCATCTTCAATGAGTGACTCCTGTGTATGTGATCCGGATCTAAAATGAAAACAAAGACTTTATATTGGCATAGCTTGTATAATTAGCATGAACAATAACTATAAAGTCACAGAACATGCAAACGATTTACAAAGACTTAAATAATTAAACAATGCTTAGCCTGGTGGGGCAACAAATAAAGAATGATGGCCTCAGGGTTTATTATCCACTGTGGGAAACGTTGAAATGTAATGAACTGTATGAGAGAATCCTAACATTAAATCAATATACTGATATAAAAAAACAAAATTTTAGCACATTGTTATTAAAGGTATGAAGGACAGCTACATTTGAACCTGACTGTAGCCCTTTTTTCTACCAAGTAGGGTTAAAACGTGTCTAAATCTGTACAAACACATGCTGTGCCACATACCGCTAACATTAACTCATAGAACTACCATCAGCAGATTTATAAATGTAGACTTTCGGTCTTTTGAGGTTTTTACTACATTTTTATTTGACAGATTCAGGGGCTACTCACCAGCTCGGAAAGTGTCGTCGAATGACGTAAGCTTCTTCTTCTTCTCTAATGTTTTGTCGGGTGCAATCCTAATTTATTATTATTACTACTAATACAAATATTAAACATTTTCATATGGTACAAACACAGATTTTCATATAATCATATGAGCAAATCCATCCGTATTTTTATTTTTAACTTTTAATTAAAATAAGATTATAAGATAACTTCTTCTTATCATTATTGATAAGATTGCAAGCAACCACGGATGTACATACAGCCACCTAGTGGAAGGCTATGAGGTTGGACAACTCACTACATAACTCTAGACTATACTAGAATATAATCATATATATATATATATATATATATCATAAATATATATATATATCATATATATATATATATATATATATATCATATATATATATATCATATATATATATATATATATATATATATATATACATATACATATACATATACATATATATATATATATATATATATATATACATATATATATATATATATATATATATATATATATATATAAATATACATATATATATATATATATATATATATATATATATATATATATATATATATATATATATATATATATATATATATATATATATATATATATATATATATATATATATATATATATATATATATATATATATACATATATATATATATATATATATATATATATATATATATATATAAAAAATTGAATTTAATCGGAAGATAAAAACACGGCATGAATTGAGAGAACACGCCTTGTAAAGATCCAATAAAATTATCCAAGTATGTTAAATTTTGGCATTTATTTTGAGTGAATTATTGGAAAAATCCAAAAGAAATCAAAGGCATATTGGAAATATAGGTCTTTAAAAAGCGAACAAAAATAAATAAAGAGAAAAACCTCCGGTTTTAGATTTTAGTGAGTTGTTTTTAAATACTGTAACGATTATTACAATACCTAATTAAAATCTTATGACGGATAGGTTTGGCTTTTGTATTTTTAGTAAATTCTTAATATCCTGTTCAAATTTGCAGAGAAATTATAAATAAAGGTTTTTAAAAAAAGGTAAAAAATAAAATAAAAAGGTTCCGGCTTCAGAGAACCGGAGGATCTTTTAAAACAGAAGTAAAATTAACTAAATTGTTAAGAACCTACAAATACATCAGCTATGCACGAATTGTGTTATCTTATTTGTTCCTAGATCGTCGGTTCTGGACGCTTAGGGAGCGGTACAGCATTCAAAGAGAGAACCCTTCGCCAATTATTGACGCTGGTTACCCGACGCGTCAACATGTGACGCTAAGGGAACCTGCCCATGCGTCAATATATGACGAGTCGGGAGTGAGACTGTGTTGGTTTAAGGAGTACCTGAAGAAATCTCTGCATGCATTGGGAAGACTTGCAAACTTAATTTAAAAGAGGGATTCCTTCTTAGAGTTTTCTTGCCAAATTTCCTTTCAGTTTGGCTGAGACACAAACAATAAAAAGACGAATTAAAACAAAAATATATTATGAATCTTTACACAGTGTTATTTTTTTTTCATTTATAATTGTTCAGAAAATCAGGCCAGTTGCAATGTTAGGGACATACTGCTAAATGATTCAATATTGTTTCATTTAGTTAAATTAGGACTAACATACTTATATGCAACATACCACTTAACAAAAATGTTCTTCTGATATGCTACTTCCAACTACACTGTTAGACTTTTTATTGTAATTTTACAGTACCTTACTGGCAACACTGTTGCCAGTAAGTTACTGTAGAATGGTAATTACAGTAACTTACTGGCAACAGTGTTGCCAGTAAGTTGCCAGCAAGGTACTGTAATTACCATTCTACAGTACCTTACTGGCGACTTACTGGCAACAGTGTTGCCAGTAAGGTACTGTAATCACCATTCTACAGTAACTTACTGGCGACTTACTGGCAACAGTGTTGCCAGTAAGTTACTGTAATCACCATTCTACGGTAACTTACTGGCAACTTACTGGCAACAGTGTTGCCAGTAAGTTACTGTAATCACCATTCCACAGTACCTTTACTGTCATGATATTTCACAGTTAATTTTTACTGTGAGTGTGCTTTGCAGTTATAACTGCTTTACTGTAAATGTAGTTTATAGCATAAAACTGTAAATGTATTTTATAGTAAAGCTGGTCTACTGTAAACTTGTTTCACAACATAATGTCAGTTTTACTGTAAATTAAAGTTTACATTTTTTAATACAAGAATATTTTACCATAAACCGAAAAGTTTCACAAAAGAAATTTTAGTCCAAGTACTGTGAATAAAAACAGGTATTTATTTTCAGCAGATTTGTTGAAATAAAATCCATTTATATATTCGCAATGTCATAAAGAACAAAGTCACAATATAATATACAATGTGCTATAAAACAACAAAACCATAGAACACACTACAGGTCATGTCAATATTTTTATGGCACATGTATGTAGCAACATGAACATGTGTGCATCAAGTACCAGCCATAAACTATTAAAGACTGACTTTTAAAAAATATAGAATATACTTCATTTAAAAAACCAGCAGAGGCTGCATTGTCAGAAAGCAGTTAACAGTAGCTTAAATGTGCTCTGTTACACAATACATCACAATAACAGTGCAAGTGCGATAATGTACTATATGGTAGGCATTCATATCAATAAATATTGTTATATCAGATGCATTTCCTACATCAGAAGAACTTTTATTCCATTTGTCAAACAAAATCAGTGGGATCCATCTTGTGGAAGCTGAACTGTAAAGAATAAGACAGAAAATGTGGGAGGTCATGAGATGGTCAGGAAGTTATCTACATTTTCAAATCGACAGGAAGGCTGACAAATTAAACTGAAGTGACAATGTCCAAATGCATAAAACCATTGGTATAAAGCAGCATTAAGTTGATAATTTGTTTAAAAAAAAAAAATCAATTACACTGAAGTGATAATAGAAGCTGCATAAAGAATGAGCAGGACTGGCTTCACTTCAGGTTTTTGGATTGTTTATGGCAAAAGCAGTCAGTCAGTCTTCACTAATTCAAACGATTGCGTACTGTATTGAGACCCTGCAAATGTCCCCAAGGAGACGATGAAGTACAACATGTCATAACAATCTTTTTAGTCATTTTGTTGGTGCTGATGGATTACTGCAAAGGCGTGCCTAATAAACTGAAAACTGCATAGTATAAAAAAAACACCTCAATTAAACGACTACACACTTAAACATTTCTGTGATTTAGTAAGAGATGCAGCGACATCCACTTTTTACCACGGACACAGAAAAGATGCAGGCTACTCTAAAGGGCTATTGTGTAGGAATCACATGCCATTTATAAATAATCATTAAAATCATATTAAAAAGGCTAAAGTAAAGTCAGAACATGCAAGATAGGAGGAAAAGACAATAAAATAATAAACATTTGGTAAAATGCTTACCTAGTTGGAAGTCCTCCATTCAAATTCAGCGAGTCGTTTGAGGAAGGTGTTGATCCGGGAGTTGACACTGACTACTTTCCTCTTGACAAGACTTCCCATCTTGCAGCTTGTACTGACTTTGGCTGTGCATTTGGTACCAACATCTGGATTGATCCTCACAAAGAATCTTTTAACAGAAATAAAATATATTAATTGTATTTTTTAAAATGAAGACATACAATACAGCAATCAGCTATGGTTCTTCATCATCAGTCAAACTGTCATTAAATTTAATTCATAAATGGCTTGGTGTAAAGTACTTACAGTTGTATCATCTCCAGCGTGGTAGATGCTGACTCCTGATACTCCAGATTGAAGTCATAATATGACCCAAAAAAGACAGCAAGGACGCTGGTAAAGTCATGTAGTTGCTCAGGCTCGAAAAATACCTTCTTCTCCATACTGACCATCCACCGGGTTGCAGACATCAAGCTATTTCCTAAAATAGACAAACCCTTGTCAAGCTAATGCTAGTGAGTAAAAGTACAGACTACCATAACTATTACATACATTGCTACAAAAAAATTATAGTGATAGAAAATATTCCTCTTACCAAGCATGATTACCCTTGGTGTTGTAGGTAAGGTCATTTCCATCTCAACAGACATCTTGGTGGAAGATACCTTTGAAACATAAAAGGAAAACTCTTAATTATGAATTACTGGTAGTAATTTATATTTAAAGGGCCAGTTCACCCAGATTACAACAGGTTTTTGAGAACCTCACCCCGGAGACTAGACTAGACTTTACCCCTACATCCTGCTACCACTCTGAAACAGCGGATGTGAATGACAGTTTGTGAGGCTAAATGAATTTTTTAAAGCATTACATTCCACAAATACAGTATCTGAATGGCTAAGTACAATATGGGTTAACAAAATGTTTGTAATTTGGGTGAATTGATCCCTTTAACAAATTAATTGAACAATTCTGATTTAAGATGTGTGTTTTAAGTTAAGAGTCGATATAAAATTACATCAACCAAGATGAAGATTGAGTCCTCTTTTCTTCTAAATGTTTATTTTTCTCTGACGGAAGTAGGACATTGCTCTATTCCACAACGAAACCGATAATTAGCTGTGTGTTGATGTTTCTTCACATGAGTACAAAATTCTCTAAATTCTGAAGTACAAATGCTGCAGAATTTACACCTGTACATAGTTGCACCTGTTAGTACTGACTTAACTTTAAATTTGCAAGAGCATGGTTTAAACAGGTGAACAGTCCTTATATGTAACCAGGGTTGGAAATTAACTTTTTTGTCCACCTGCCACTGTGGCTGAACCAACTCAAAAAATAACAGAAACCACTTGAATGTTTTCCACCTTTGTCCTCATTTACAGACTCTTATACACTATGTTGGAGATGTAATGATACTTTAGCAGGCTAACTAGCTGTAGCAAGCTCAAAGTTATAGATTAGGTTAGCTGCTCCTCTACATTTCCAGATTATTTTGTGGCTTCAAATATGTTTGAAGAGCTGTCTTTTTACCTGTTGTCTTGTCTTTTCAAGAGTTGAAACTATGTTAGCACTCAGCAGGACAAAACTGCACAGCCACTTGGAGGGAAAAAGCTTGGGAGTTAAAAAAAGTCATCTGACAAAAAGAAAAAAAAGAACAACGTTAGAATTCATCCTTGTTGACCTAGCTAATCTGCACTCTTAACATTTGCAAGGTCATGGTTTAAACAAATGAACAGTTAGATGTATTTTTAAAAAAAAGGGGGAGGATCAATTATCAGTTAACGTTATATTGTTCGACAAAGGATGTAACAACAATGCTAACAGACACTCATCACTGAGCTTATCTCAACCCAAAGCTAGTCGCTCGAGGAAGATTTAGCGGCAAAAGCCAAGCTAAAACCTAAAACCTTCGGTAAAATTAGCACCTTAGCTAACGTTAATTCCGAACCAGCTCAAAAAATAACACCATCATATTTTTCTTTCACCTCATGCTAAGTTATAGCATTATAGCATGATGCTATAAGTTACGTTAGCTCCATCTAAAATATACATTGGCTTCAAACAGTTTTCTAAGTGTTTTTTTTACCTGTCTTGCGAAGAGCTGAAGCAGTGTGAGCCCACAGCGACAGAGCTGCACTTGCACTTGGACGGAAAAAGCTTCGGAGTTTAAAACAAACGTCATCAGAAAAACGTTGGAAGCGAAGCCACCCTTGATGACGTAGCTAGATAAACTGCATATTAATGTTAGCTAGGATGTGAAAAAAACAAAAATACATGCTCTCTTTCTGCCTTAAAATATGTTAACCACTAAAGGAGTAAAAATACAGAATCAGGGAACCACGATGAAACATCTATGATGACCGTTGGAAATCAAATAGAATTCTTACATGGCCAGCGCAAAGACATTATTAGTACAGTACCACTACTGCAATGTGTAAACAGTAAATTACAACTTCAAAACATACAGTAAGTTACTGTAATGCTATGTACTATACCCATAATGCAATGCAAATTACAGTAACTAATTGTAAAGATGTTTTATGTTAGTTTACTGGGCATTTTATGTATTTAGCTGTAAAAAATACAGTAAAGGCTAACAGTGCAAGATATTATAAATACAGTACCACTACTGCAATGTGTAAACAGTAAATTACTGCAACTTCAAAACATACAGTAAGTTACTGTAATACTATGTCCTTTACCCATAATGCAATGCAAATTACAGTAACTAATTGTAAAGATGTTTTATGTTAGTTTTACTGGGCATTTTGCGGTATTTAGCTGTAGAAAATACAGCAAAGGCTAACAGTGTAGTATTGTCTAATAAACTGTAGCGTGTTGCAATCTGTTCAGTCACTCGCAACACCTTTGAAATAAAAACATTTCTGAGATGCAGTCTCATTATTTGTAGATGCATTTTAACAAGATCAATCAGAATAGAGACGCAAACAGAGATTCAAATGAATTTGACCCCGGCTCATTGGTCTATGTTAAAATCCACCTCCTCTTACAAACGATCCCTGCATAATTTAAAACTAAACCACTGAGCTCATTTGTTCGAGGAAAATTTGCAATCAGACCACAGACAAAAGTGATTGATAGACCGTAATGTCGCCTGAATTTGAATTAAAGGTTGGCAGCTCGTGGAAAGGCGGAACAGCTTGTCCCCTGTGGTCGGAAGGGACGGGCACTTACTGAGCAAGACAGAACCGACATGTAAAGGACAAGATAAAATATTCCTCCACAAACAGAAATCGGAAGGGAGTTTCTAAGGGCAGGTATGAGCAAAGAGTAAAGCCTCAAAAAAGGTGAAAAGAGACATTTTTAATAATTCATTTATGAGTTTTTTGTGTGGTCTTTGGGTAATTCAGCTGCTATGGTAACATGATCAGACTTGAGGGAATCTGTAATAATTTTATTATTACTGTTCTACAGGAGCTGAAAGGTCAGACTCAGGCTTGTCATCAGTCCGGAAACAGTCACCAGTTGTCCAAACAATACTCTGAATATTTACTTTGGATCCAAGGCTTCTTTAAAGATGCAGTCCCGTCTCATCACACTGTTTCCCTGCTGCGAAGCCCCGTCCGGTGGGAGCTCTGTAGAGAAAATGTTGATGCAATGCATTCTGGGATTTGGAGTTTTTGGCAGTCCCTGTATGAAGTTCAGTGCTTGTTTTCCAGTCATGGTAGGCCCAACAAAAAAAGAACACGCACAAAAACAGCGGAGCAGTCAAACTTGTTGGTTAAATGTCTCGGTTTATTGTGTATTTGTGGGTGAGTACAGTTGATACTGAGGAGAATCATCATGTTCTTTCACAGATTTGTTTTATTCTTTTCATAAAATTCAGATGTCACACATTTCATTACCTTTCAGTAATGTTGCATTTAAGCATTACAACTTGGGTCAAACATTTGGGCTTCTCCAAACAGTTTGCTTGAAGTTTGTCCCATTCTTCCTGACAGAGGTGTTTTATTTGACCTAATAGGTTATCTTCTAACCACACACCTTCACAGGACTGAGATCACGATTTTGTTACATTTACACTGAAGTGCAAAGCATTCCTATTTACATAAAATAGTGTCACCTTTAATTTTTTAATTTAGACAAAAAACTGACATAAAAACTAAGAGACACTCACACTCATTTACCTTGAATTAGGGTAAAGGTACTCATAATTTTATTATGCTTCTCATGCTTGTTTTCATATTTTTTGTCTGAAAACATGAATCACAAAGAGCAGTGATTCATGTTGTACAGCTCTTTGTGACTCGAACAGTGAAAAATGCTTTATAAATGAACTTTATTTACTTACTTACACTTTCCTCTGAAGACGCTACTGAGAAATTGTTTTGGTATAATTTTGAATAAGACCTTGAAAGTATTTCTGTGTGTTTTTATGAGCCTGGAAAATCATGATGTGACATTTTGGGATGAAATACCACAAGAGAAAAGAGTAAAGACTTGAAAGCACTGCCAAAGCATTGAGAGTGTGGATGTACTTTCCACGGTAAAGTAGGTATCCAGTAGCAAACAGGATCCAGGTGAGGATCAGCAGCAGCAGGCAGAAGGTTATGGCTTTGGCCTCGTTGTAGTTCTTTGGCAGGTCTTTTCCCATGTAGGAGAAAATGAAGCAAAGGCAACAAAGCAAAGGGAGAATAATAAAAGAACAAGAAGCCACAGTGAGATTTAGGTCACAGCTCAGAACAATTTGGTCCTGGTACCATGATGTCTCATTGTACGGTCTGGGAGGGTGAACAGAAAAGCTAATGAGAATCAACACGGCCTGAGTCAAGAATGTCCCTGTGATGAGCAGCCATTGGCCGTGATATTTAGTCCACCAGCTTTGGAGTTTGGGGAACTTGGCAGCTATTTTAAAAATGCAAACAATCTGAAAGGAGCGCACAACAAAACACGCCAGACAAACGGAGTAGCACAGAAGAAATGGGAAATACCTCAAGACGCAAGAAGCATTTGTGGGCTTACCAAAGTAAAAGAACACACTGATACTGCACAGAGTGAGGCAGCCTAAAATCAGGAAGCACATCGGTCCTCCAGCAGACCTGACAACAGGAGTGTTGTAGTTGACGGCAAAGAGAAGAGCTACAGCCAGAATGAGACCCAGCAGGATGAAGGTCCCGGTCATTACTAATAAAGCTCTGCTGTCTGTAAAGGGAACGTACTCCACCAGCCGCAGGTTGCACGATGTACTTCCTTCCTCAGACCACTCTGTCTCCTTACAGCTGATGCAGTTGTAGGGATCCTCTGTTTTACAGTAGAGATAAACAGTCAAAAATAGCTGGAAGATTCAAGACGGGATAAATTCTCTTCTGTTTTTAACAAATTCACTGACAGAGGCAAAGGCAACTTTGGTCTGAGTGATTTACTGAGTGAATACTGAGTGAATTTCTATCACCATGAGACCTCAGAAAGAATCCTGGCTTATATCATTTGCTGGTAAGGCAACAGGACAAATTAACTATTAAGTTGTACTTTTACAAGCTGCACAAAAAGCAAAACAAAAGTATATATTTTAATAAAAATCTACTGTTTAAATGTTTTAGAGGACTACCAATATGTGAACTTTGGCAAGTTGTAGAAAAACTTATAATGAGTTGGTTCTGTTCGCAGTTACAGTTGTGTTCGAAATAATAGCAGTGCCTTTAGAAAAATGAGTAAATGTCAAAATTCTTCAAAGAAATTGTACTTTAATGAACACAGATACATTGGGGACACAGTACATTCTATTCCAAAGCAAAACAATTGCGCAAAGTCATCAAAACTTAAATAATAATAATAATATTTCAAATAAAGTAAGAAATGGCATGTTCAAAAGAATAGCAGTGTTGCCATCTTTCCTTGGAAACTCAAAAATGTACTGTACAAACAAAGAAATTCTTGATAAGTGAACCTAGCTGAGTATCCTAAACTAATATTTTGTTGCAAAACCACGGTTTCCGATGACTGCTTCACATCTGTGGTGCATGGAGTCAACCAACTTCTGGCATCGTTCCACAGGTATTGCAGCCCAGGATAATTGCACTGTATTCCACAATTCCTCAGCGTTTCTTGGTTTTGCCTCATGCACTGCACTTTTTATGTCAGCCCACAAGTTTTCAATGGGATTAAGGTCCGGGGATTGTGCTGGCCACTCCATCAGTTGAATCTTGTTCATCTGGAACCATGCTTTTGCTCGCTTGCTGGTGTGTTTGGGGTCATTATCCTGTTGAAAGGTCCACCTCAAAGGCATTTCCTCCTCAGCATATGGCAGCATGACCTCTTCCAGGATCCTGATGTACTGGAACTGATCCATGATCCCTTGTATGCGGTGAATCGGACCAACACCATAGTATGAAAAACATCCCCATATCATGATGCTTGCACCACCATGCTTAATGGTCTTCAGTGAGTACTGTGGCTTGAATTCTGTGTTTGCAGGGCGTCTGACATACTGCCTGTGACCCTTAGACCCAAAAAGAACAATCTTGCTTTCATCTGTCCACAAGATATTATGCCATTTCTTTTCAGGCCAGTCAATGTGCTCTTTGGCAAATTGTAAACGCTTCTGCACATGTCTTTTTCTCAGCAGTGGGACTTTGCGGGGGCTTCTTGCTGGAAGGTTAACCTCAGTAAGACGTCTTCTGATTGTCACAGTACTCACTGTCAACTGAAGGTCTTGCTTGATCCTCTTGGATCCCATCATTGGCTGAGTCTTCGCCAGTTTGGCTATTCTTCTGTCCATTCGAGGGGTTGTCTTTCTTTTTCTTCCTCGTTTTTCAGTTTTTTGCTCCCATTTCAGGGCATTTGAGATCATTTTAGCTGAACAGCCAATGATTTTCTGCACCTCTTTGTATGTTTTCCCTTCTTTAATCAATTTTTTTATTAGGAAACGCTCATCTTCAGAACAGTGTCTTGAACGACCCATTTTCATTGAAATTTCCGGAGAAATGCACAGCCAGCAAGCCAGTTGTCATGAACCTCGGGATCACCTGTTAACACCCTTTTTTCCCAGAATACCCTCCCTAATTGATGCCCTCTCTAATTGAACTCACCACTGCTATTTTTTTGAACACACCCTTTTCAGTTAATCATTCAATTTCACAGAATCCACAGTATGCATGGCTGTCCTGTTGGGTTTGTTGGTTTTCTATACCTTTATTTTACCCCCCAGAAACTTATCTGGGGTATAGAGTTTGAAATGTTAATAAAACCAGTGATTTTCTTGCTGCTGTTGAGGCACTGCTATTATTTCGAACACAACTGTAAGCCCAAATGTATTTATACCTCATTCAGATTGAGTTTTAAAACTAAATTCATTCAACTAAGAAGTTTGAAATAGTAGATTAGGCATCTAATAAGCTCTGTTAATGTAAAATAAATTTTTCAAAATTGTAAAAAGTTGACCAGATTAATCAGATATTATTTAAATTTTAGTTTAAAAAATTGCATGGTTCAAAATAATTTATACAATTTTTAATGGTCAATGTAAAACCTTACTGGCATTAAATCTATTAGCCCTTCGTATTATTGTTGAGCAGGTTTTTGCGTGTTGCCATGTTGGCATTGTGATGATTTACTGCATCTTTGGTGAATTTTGGGTTTGATTGTAGACAAAAACAATTCTTGCATTTCCAGTCATTTACCTGTGATGTGGACGTATGTTTCAGCTGGACATATTTCACACCTGAAGCAACATTTATGGATTCCAGTTGTTTTTCTTGCATATCCTGTTGGACATTCGGGGGAACAAATTGCGATCGGAACCTGCACAAGACAGTTCATTAGCGCAGCACAGGGGAGCTTTATCATATATATGATGGAGCAATCACATATATCCACATCTCTGAGTGTATTGCTAATAAAATAAACTTACCTCTTCATCTGTGTGCCACTGAATTTGGGTATTGTTGATGTAGAAGCCAGGAGATTGGTTAAAATGGTAGAAGCCAACCTCCTGAGCATTGCCACTGTGGTTCCAGAAAACTATTGAAAAGTGTCCAAACTTGGGGTCTCCATTCTCATCAAATAGGATACTCTGGTTCAGCAGCGTGAAGTTGGACTTCCTGAGTTCTTCTACCACCTAACATGAATTGTGCAACATACCAAGAAAAGTGGTTAGTGAATCAGATTTTGAAAGAGCAATGAGATTAAATGCTACATCAACTCATTTCAAAGTACTTTAGGGTTTAGACCATCACAAAACAGCACATGATTTTGAAGTAGATGATGCATGACTTTCGATATTTTTTGCAAATAAGAATCTGAGAAGACATTTGTGCAGGCCGCTTCACTCTGACTCTCGGACTGGAAAAGAGAAACGTTTGAGAAGAGAAAGACCGGTACTAAAAAAACGGCTGTTCTTCTTCAAAGTGTTGAATCAGGGACCTTAGTACAAATGCATTGTGCACTTTTCATATTTTTATTTGTAAAATTACTTTAAGAACAATTTCATTCCATTTCATTTTTATGTATTTGTTTTGTGTTGGGTCATTGGGGAAAAAGTGTACATTTAATTTTGTGGCTTCAATGAGACAAAAATGTCAACATTTTCAGAGATGTAAATCCTTTTGGACAACATTGTGAGTGCAGGTAAAAAAATAGGCAAAAGATCTAAGAAGTCTGACCCGGGACATTTGCAATTAGTTTTGGATCAACCAGCAAAATTATGTAACTGTGGGAAATGGAGATTTTAAACAGGGAATTCTTCAACAAATTTCTGTAAACTACAAAAGATCAATGTATACTTACAGTAGATGGCTGCACTGATATAGTGTCATCACATCTGTCAGTTTCACATTGTAGGATGTTATGCAAGGCCTGAGCAACAGCATGCACAGCGGAATAAATCGGGAAAGAGAACGACGGATCTGCTGCAATAATTTCTCCAGCAGTCAGATTTCTGCAGTTGCAAACCTGATTGCACATCTGCTGCTCGGCGTCTGCTTTGAGTGCCCACCCTACCGTGGAGTAGATGAAATCATCGAAACCAGGAATTGTCACCACTGGCTGAGCAACCCCGAGGACAGTTCCAATATTTCTGATTCCCTCCATTTTGGGGAGCTGCTTGTTTAAAGACCATCCGTCATCCGCTATCCACACTTTGTTGGTGACATTCTGCTCAATTGCAGTTTTAACGACAGCTTCGGCGTGAATCTTTGGGGCGAACACAATAATCACGTTTAGTTTTTGTTCCTCCATCTGGTCGAAGACTAGTGAGTAATCAGTGGCTCCACTAAGGGCCTTGGAATAAGCCAGGCAGATGTCGGTGTTTTTAATCCGTTTAATGAACATCTCCAAGCCGTCGACGCCAAAGTCGTCACTGCTGTGGAGGAAAGCAACCCAATTCCAGCTGAAGTGTTGAAGAATCATGACAATCACTCCTACAGTGTCCTGATTGGGGTGCACTGTTCGTAGAAAAGACGGGTATTTGCGTTTTTCGGAAAAAACTGAAGCAGAGCTGCCATAACTGACCTATTGAGAATTCGTACAGAATAATTTTTAGTGTAAAATTGGTATAAAAAAGAAATTAACAATTAAGTGAAAGGCATGCAAGGATATTTACCACAGGAACGTGATCCACCATAAAAAACGGGGCTACAGTCAGGGCATGTGTGCTTGTGAAAGGACCAACCAGTGCCATCACTTTGGACCGATTCTTTGATGGCTCACGCCAAGGTAGGATGGAGCCATTGATGGAGATGAGCTTGAGGATATCTGTGAATCTACGTGTGTCCGAGCAGTGGTCAAACAGCTCGTAGCCGAGGGTGACATTTGGCAGCAGGGTGGTGGAGTTATTTATTTCCTCAACCGTGAACCTCATCAACTGAAAACTTCGGTAATTTGGAAGAAGGAAATTCTCCCTGTGGGAAAGGAAACCATGAACTGATGGAGGTGCAATATCTTTATCAGTGATGTTGTTTTTAAAAGCTCAACTGTGCTATCTTCTCAAAAGAGTTAGACTTACAGACTTTATTAACGAGTTGATGCTACTCACCT
This sequence comes from Gambusia affinis, assembly GCF_019740435.1. Classification (NCBI taxonomy): domain Eukaryota; kingdom Metazoa; phylum Chordata; class Actinopteri; order Cyprinodontiformes; family Poeciliidae; genus Gambusia; species Gambusia affinis. The sequence goes on along the minus strand of NC_057868.1, from coordinate 43,488,033 downwards.
AGAACAGTCGATGGCTTCAGGTCTTTTCTGAGAAGGAGGTGAACTGATATAATGGATGTCAAAAAGTCCACCAAGTAAATAATCTCCCTCCAGTTGAAACTCTGAGTCTCTCAGCGTGGATTTTGTGACGCCGTGGAGAAAAAGTCCCATCATACACGCGGCGGCAATAAAATGTTTCATGCTCACGATTAATGTTTGCCGGTCTGACATGAACTGTCAATGGATTTGTTACTCGCTAGTGATGCTGAACCCTATTCATTTCCATGCTTGTGGTAACATAATTTATTCTGAGAAATGGTTGAAGGAGAATTACCAAATTAGCATGCAAAAGCATTGAAATTACTCCTGAGTTTTCACAGTAAACCAGGGTTTGAAGTTGAATTCCTATCCCAAAAACCAGATCCCACTCTTTTATGTTTCCTCTTTTAGCTATTTAATTCATAGTTAAGAACATTTTCAAACAGCAAATCTCAGTCAGTACAGTAACATTACAGCACACAGATGGTAGAGAAATAAAAAATAACATAATATCCCGTCTTGTGTTCAGGGTAATAAGCATTGTCTTTAGTTGTACTTCCTTCAAAAAAGAAACATTTTATACACACTTCATTTTGCTCCTTTTACAACCATGAAGTTATTATACCAGAACGACTTGCTGTGCTGTACAAAAGGACTCATGGTCCTTCCACTTATCTCATTTAAGATTTTGCCTGACTGACTTCTTAACATGTTCTTTGAGGTTGTAACACGGTAAAATAAGCAGAAGTTCAGGAAGCAATAATACTTTTGCAAGACTTTGTCCATATCTAAAATCTAACTATTGCAAATACATCCTCATGTTTCAAATGACAGGATTTTATGCAAACATGTTGCATATAACGAACTCTTATCTTTGTATCTAGATGCACGTTTAAATTTGCCCTCCAGCCCCATACTACCTCACACACTTTATAAAAGAATTAACTATTTCAAATGTAAGTTTATGTGATTTATTTTCTTTTGTCCTCATTAACAAACAAACTAAAAAAAACTTATCTACTGTCTACTCTTCTGTCTCTTCTTCTCTGTTGGCCAGTTGCCCCTTTCAAAATGTAAATACAGTTAATTGAAATTGTAATCAAGCTCTGATATGCATAAACTTTACGTTTGAAATAACAATGGGGAAATAGCATTTTTTTATTCGGCTACTAATTTACATTAAAAAGGTCAATGTTACCATCCAAGCCAGAACCGAATATTATATGATCTAATGTTTCCCACTTTTTAGTCTTTAATCTTTTTTTTTTCTTGTGAATAAATGATGTATTTAATGCCACAAATTGTGTTTTATTTCAATTTGAGTTTGTTCTTTACTTCTGCCAGAGCTGAGTGGAGAAAACCCACATACACTGAAATATAATGAGATTGTGAAATCTGAAAAAGTTGTCTTTGCGATTGTTAACCACAGTATCATTAGTACCATAAAAAATCCTTGTAGTTAAAAGATTGCAGAAAGACAACTTTAACATAGAGGGAAATTCTGTATTCTTGTAGATTGAAATGAAAACAAAAATGCAAGAAAATTAAGAATTTGCAAAATCTGGACCTTTACATCTTTATTTCTTGGATCAAACATTTCTAAACAACAGGACTTTTAGCTTACATTAAAAAAAAATTATCTTTAAAGAGAACAAAGTTTAACCATGAGAGGATGCCTCGATTTTACATCAGGATGATAAAATCTGACTAAATCACTTGAGATTTTGTTTTACAAAGACATGAAGAAGAAAATAAAACAAACAGTTATTGCTAATAACACCTATAGAGTGCAGCATGTAAAGTACAACCTAGTTGTCTAACTAGATGTCAGAGTTGGTTATTTAAAAAAAGATTTTTTTTACCTTTTATTTTCATATATTACAATTGTATTGTTTTTCTGTCCATTAAAAAAAGATAAAAGTACCCGTAAGCATAATTCAATATTAGCAATTTCTAACATAAAAATCACACTGAACTTCTGGCTTTTACAGCAATATCCAAAATGCAGGTTTAACTCAATATGGAGTAAACATGTTGTGCCACACAACAGAGAATTTCTGAAATGTCCCCAAAAAAAGGTTTCAGACTTGCTAAAGACATTGTAACTACATAATAAACATTGACTTTACCTTTATTTGTTTCTATACAAAATTTTCTTGAATATTTGAAACTGTAAAACAAGTTCTTTAAATGTTATTTTAAATAATGTCATTTTCTTTTGGTTAAATGGTTTCTATCCATCTATCACAAACACTCAAAACTGGGTGTTCAAACTCAAAGTTGACTTTGAAAGTTGTAGTTTTTTGCCATCTGCTGGAGGTTTAGTGTAAACACAGGTGAAGGCCGATAGTCAAGATGACAGCTTTGCAATAAAATAATGTCAATATTCTAATAAAAACACACACATTTTAATTATTCAATGACAAATCTTTACAAAATGTACTTAGCAGCTACTGTTTTAGTTTTGAAAGGAGCACAGTTTGATTCAAAACTCTATATTCTCCTCAGTCAAGCAAATTGACTGCCAAAGTGAGGCCCATCATGCTGCCTGCCTCAGACTACTCTGTCTCTTTGCAGTTGATGCACTTGTAGGGATCCTCTGTTTTACAAGATGTGAAAGCAGCATATGATTAAATTCACAGAGAAAAATGAATAGGAAAGTAGAAAAGTTTCATTTAGTTTTTTGAATTGGATGCTATTTTTTGCTACAGCAAACATATTTAAACAGTCCTGGTATTTAAACAGTCCTCCAGGCAGGATCCTTATTTAGCCTTGAAACATTGTGAAATGTCTGAAATTAGTTTTTATTATTTTCCAGCTTTGGATGAATATGTAAAAGAAAAGAAACATTATATGTGGATTTTGTTCAATTTCCCAGACTTTTAAGTTCTTCTGAAAAAAACATTAGTTTTTAAAAAAAGTTAAGCATACTTTGGAAAAAATATTCCAAAGTATGCTTTTGTACGTATGCTAAACCATGCAGAAAAGTTTTAAATTAAAACAAAATAAAGCTGTCATTATTTAAATTAATAAATTAAACCTTTGTTGTTCACTTACTTCCTTACTATATATGGCTGGACTTCAATGTCACGGTTAGATTTATTAGCTCCACACTGTAGAACATTGTGTCAGGCATGAGCAATGGCAAACACAGCAGAATAAACAGGAAATGAAAAGGACGGGTCCATTGAAATGAAATGATGTCCTCTGGAACTAGATTGCTGCAGTTGCACTACTGATTACAAAACTTCTGTTCTTTGGCCATCTGGCATTTGGTAGAGTAAATGAAATCGTCAAAACCAGGAATTGGCAACACCGACTGAGCCACCCCAAGTACAGTGCCAATGTTTTTGAGCCCTTCCAACCTGAGGAGCCTTTTGTTTAACCTTGTTACAGACATTCAGTTGTATTGCTGACTCAGCAAGAGCTTTAGCGTCCAAGTTGGTGGAGAAAACAATGATGGTGTTTAAATTCTGCTTGTCCAATTGTTTGAATATTTGAGTATACTCTGTATTTTCATCGAGGCCCTTGGTGTAGGCCAGGCAGGTGTCGGTCTCCTTAATCGGTGTCCCTAAAAGCTCCAGTCCATCAGTGCCAAAATTATTGTCGCTGTAAAGAAAAGCAACCCAGCGCCAGTTGAAGTGCGCTAAAATGTTAACCATGACATCTATGATTTCTTTGTTGGAAGGCACTGTTTGGAAAAATGATGAAAATCAGATTTTTTGAGAGAAAGCAGAGCTGGCAGCGCCGTAGCTAACCTGTAGAAAGAATAATAATTCACACAGTTTTGGGACAATAAATTTACAAACCATACATTTAAACTGTTGGTTTGCACTGTTTGTTTTATACAGCAATAATAAAGTAAAGCCTATCATCGGGATTAGGTACGACAGAAACAGTGGGGCTACAGCCAAGGTGTTGGTGCTGGTGGACGGGCTGATCAGAACAATCACGTTGGGATTTTTGGAGCGATTCTCAAGTGAATTTCTCCACGGCTGGACCAAGCCATTTTCTGATATGAGATTGAAAATTCCTGGGAAATCCTTTGTGTCTGTGGTTTTGTTTTAGTTTTCTGAATGGCTGGAAATATAAAGGTTGACTATTCTCTGCGCAATTAGTGTGAAACAAAGTTACAGTGAGATGACTGATATGACTTCAGGTTAACCTCTGTAAAAATTTTTTTTACAAAGTTTAATTTTTGTGAAATTTACCTGGAGCAGTCGATGGCTTATGGTCTTCTGGGATAGACTGAAGCATCGACATGATGAATATCAAAGAGTTCCCCAATTGAATAATCACCATCCAGATGAAACTCTGAGGCTGTGACAGCACACAAAAAAAATTATGAGAAAATCTGCAGGAAAAAGAAAACATGTCATCCTAAAGCATTTAAGATTTACAGTCTTAACTAGGCTCTACTTTTAACGAGGAATTGAATCTCTTGAAAGGGCAATCCTCTAATGTTGCATTTCCAGCTTCACATATCATATGTACTGTATATATCTTGAAATGATTAGTGGATGCAAAGAAAATCCCAGTAGTTCCGGACTCTCTTTAATTTCTTCACAAGCAAGTTGGAAGTCACTGTCAAAAAGGTCAACCTGTTTTAAAATTTTTCAATCAGATCCCTGGTCTAGTTAATTAATTTGTATAATTTAGATAACTTTAATAACTCAACTGGAATCCAAGATTTGCCACTTAAAATATTGGGCATGTATGCTGTGGAACTAAAAACACTTTATTATATCTTGCTGGAATACAAAAGCAATTGAATATTGGATTCATATGTTTAATGTGGTTAAACTGAAAAAAGTCTGACGTCATGCTTACAGATTTTGCTTTGTTCTCAAATAAACCTTGAACATTTTTTTTTGTCTCTAACAAACTTACAACATATTTTTGAAAATGCAAAAGTTACAGCAGTGTTATGAAGTGTTTAAATTCAGGATGAATTTCACATAAGGATCAGATGTGAATGAGAACAATAAAACTGCTGATCAAAGTCCGTAAGTGGTTAAAAGCAAATGAACTCGAATGATTTGACTAGTTTGTCCAGGTGTCTTTAGCTTATGGTAAAATGCGACATCCTCTTACAAATGAGCTTTGCTTGACTTCATCTTTGGCCACACAGATCATTTGCAAGACCTCTGTGGGAGGCAGTGGTACTTTGCAGGAGTCTATTAAAGTTTGAATTTACGTCATCCTGTTTGTAAAACAAAGTGCAAACAGACAGGTTAAAGGGTGATTTTTGGGTTTTGACAAAAGTTGTAAAAGGAGGACAATGCAGAATTAAATACTTTAGATTTTTTTTGGAGCTAACAAAATACCTGAAGTCACAAGTTTACACTAATAACTAGAATCGCCTTTTTTCTAATTATGATAAGGTCAGATGAGTTTAAGGTTTTCTCTTTTAATTAAATTTTTTTTATGTTGCCATTAGAATGAATAAGCTCACAGCTATGTCAGCGTTTTATTAATCAAAAAATTTGATCTTTAGTCTTTAATGTCATGCTGGTGGGCAATGACACTTCAGTTAACGTGGGTAGTTTCCAGCCACACAGTGCCATCATATCCCACAGTCCAGTAACTATGTTACCTTCAGCTGTCATAAAAATGCTGTATATATTTCAGACATAGCTTAAAAGAAACGTCTCTGTAATTTTGACATCTTGAAATTGGGCCTCTGTCTTTTTGACAAGCTCTTATTATTTTCAGCGTCCCACCTTTAGCATTTACAACCATTCTGTGAGCTTTGACTGATAAGTAGCGTGTATGGTAAACTGAGCAAATACACATTTCCACCAAGTGTTCGCTAATTACTGCAGCCGCTAGTCTAGCTCAGTGGGGGAGTCAGGAGGGAGGGCTGCTCTGTGAGCCTGTGTAGAAATAGTCGCCATATTGAGGGAACAAGCTTTTAGGTATCCTGAATGAATGCCAGGGTAGATTCAAGGTTTCTTCTAACATGCATGAAATAATCAACGCAACACTCCAGGTGAGATTTTGATGAGGGAATAACATTATAAAATGATACAAAGCTTTCAAAGATGTAAATTTCAGATAATAGCCCCCCTCAATGGGTAGTAAGTTGCTCACAGAGTTTAAAAAAACATGGCAAAAATTCGATTTGATACTTTCTTTTCAAGATGGAAGTGCCCACATATTGTTAATGATGCCTAGCATTGATGATTGTGACTGAGAGAACAAAGTTTATATGCATGTAAAACTACAACAACATACTTCTGATAACCCCCTCCAGCTCATAAACATGGCAAATCCGTCAGTCCGTTGTCAAAACCTGCTTAGTTGTTGTGGTTGTTTACCAGTTCCTTTGCTTATGCATGAACTTAAAGAAGTGTGCCAAGATCTCAACCGTGCAGTTTGCCTGAATTCATTTTAAGAATGGATTGTTTTTCATTGTTAATAGTTTGAAAAATATGATCTGCTTTTTCTTTGGGAAGTCATTTGACCTATTGAGTAAAAAACAAAAGAGCAGCTTCCAGAGAATAGTGAGGATGGGAATATTGCTGCTTTTTTTCAAAAGCAGCAATATTCTTCTTACTCTGTGATTCATAACATTGCTCAAAACAGAGGTGACATTTTGCCTTCTATTAGAGGAACATGAAAAATTACATAACCAACAAGACAAACCTACTATATATTTTATTAAGTCATGTTTACAGGGATTAAACATTGGAACAACACACAGAAATAGTACATAGATTGTTAGTATGTTCGGTTCACTGCAGAGTGTTCTGAAACTTTTACAATCTGGCTTGATTTTACTTTGTGCTTAAATAATAGTGTAAAAATTTGTATCTGAATGCACATTTTAAGGATTTATATATAGATATTTTAAGAGTAGAGAGGCAAAAAATACTAATGTAAGTTCAAAAATCTAATGAATATTGTAGTTATCACACAGGTATCTATTGGTATATATTTAAATATGTAAAACAAAATCAAAGTCAGCCAACAAGATATTCATCAGCTGGAACAATTCTTCAAATGCATGTGCAGACCGGCTTTACGTTTACTCTGCTGTGTTTGCCTTTGCTTTACATCGATTGTCTCACCCACTTATCTAAAATGTTTGCAAAAGAAAGATTATAACAGTAAAACATCACTGAAAGAAATTTCTGCAAAAGTAATCATCAGCTACTGTCTAAAGCAGAACATACTTGAAGGCAACTACTGGCTAACTGTTTTCGTATAGTTCTGGATGAGACCCTGGAAGTGCTGCTGAGTGTTTTTCTGAGGTTGAAAAATAATAATGTAGCACTTCGGAAAAAAATACCATAACAGAAACGAGTAGAGACTTGAAAGCACTGCCAGAGCAGTAAACGTGTGAATGTGCTTTCCGTGGTAAAGCATTGTTGTGGTGGTGAGGACAATCCATGTGAGGATCAGCAGCAGCAGGCAGAAGGTTATGGCTTTGGCTTCATTGTAGTTCTTTGGGAGGTCTTTTCCCATGTAGGAGAAAATGAAGCAAAGGGAACACAGTGAGGCAAGTAAAGAAACAGAACCAGATATCGCCTTGAGGTTCAGGTCACAACCAAGTATGATTAGTTCTGTGTAGGAAAACATATCGCTGTAAGGCTTTGGGGGAGCAACAGAATAGCCAATGATAAGTAAGACAGCCTGCATGACAAAAGCCCCACTGATGACCAACCACTGTCCGTGGTATTTCATCCACCAACTGAGGAGGTTGGGGAATTTAGCTGCGATTTTGAAAATGCAAATGATCTGAAAAGAGCGCACAACAAAACCTGCCAGACAAACGGTGAAGAACAACAGAAACGGTAAAAGCCTTAACACACAAGATGCGATCGTGGGTTTGTCGAAGTAAAAGAACACGCTGAGACTGCACAGAGTGAGGCAGCCTAAAGTCAGGAAGCACATCGGTCCTCCAGCAGATTTGACGACAGGAGTGTTGTAGTTGAAGGCAAAGAGAGCAGACATGGCTACAGTGAGGCCCACGAAGGTGGAGGCTCCGAACATGATCACTATGGCACCACTGTCTGTGAACGGTATGTACTCCACCAGGCGCAGGTTGCATGATGTACTTCCTGGGTCAGACCACTCCGTCTCCTTGCAGCTGATGCAGTTGTAGGGATCCTCTGATGTACACAAAATGAAACCACACAGTCAACAGGGCTGAGAAAACCTCTAAATATACATTTGCAGTTTAAATACTTTCTTTCAATTCTGCTTAAAAAATACTTTATGAATGTCAAAGAGAATTCAAATGTTTCTAGGTTGAAAAATCTCCTACTGCAGTTTATCGTACCTCACATCTGAAGAAGCCTCTGTTGTTAATATGAGGACTAACCAGGCATTTTTCAAATAGCGCACGAAGATTCGTTGACTTAGACTTTTTAATACTAAAAGTATCAAAAACATAAACAGTAGAAGCTCTTACTTGTAGTGTTGATGTAAGTCCCATCTGGGCAGATTTTACAGTTGAAACAGCATCTATGGATTCCCTCTTGTGCTTTTGAATACCCTTCAGGACATTCTTTGGAACAAAATGACACTGGTTCCTACACAAATTAAACAAAAGGACAGAGCGGTAGGAGGTGGATTATTTATGCATAGAGTGGAGATGTGAATGGAACAATTTATATATGAATCCATCATTTTGTTGGATTGAAATGAAAAAAGGATACACACTATAGTATGGCTTTCCCTTTTAGGGGTGGTGTTTCATTTTTGTTCACAATATTATTTACATGCCTCTACATCTCTACATCCAACCAAGTTTAATGCTAGTAATAGTGCTTCAGGTTTGGATTTGAAGAGCCAAGGTTACCTTCCCGTCAGAATGCCACTGAATCTTGGTGCTGTTGATGAAGAACTGGAGAAATGGGTGGAACCTGTGAAACCCGACCTCCTCTGCCTCACCGCTTTGGTTCCAGAAAATGATCGAATAAGTTCCGAACATGGGGTCCCCATTCTCGTCAAACTGAACGCGCTCGTTTAAAAGTACAAAGTTGGATTTTCTCAGTGCTGTTAAAACCTGCATTTGACAAGCAAAGTTTGGATGAAGTCACTGCTCTGCCTTGGTATTTAAAGTGATAGAAAGTGTGTGTATGTTGAATGACGGTATTTTATCCAGACAAATGAACATCAATTAATTTGTCTCTTTCAAATGACTTCCAAAACCATAAAAACTGCCAGATAAAAAATATACAGTTGTATGTTTTCTGCATACTTACCATGTATGGTTGCACTGATATAGATTTATTACACCTGCCGGAGCCACATTGCAGCACATTGTGTAAAGCATGTGCAACGGCATAGACAGCAGAGTAAACAGGAAAGTTGAAGGATGGATCTGCGTTGATTACATCTGCAGCTGTTACATTGGGGCACTCACAAATCTGATTACAAAATGTTTGCTCATCTTTGTCATCGTGCTGAGACTGTCCTGTGGAGGAAAAGAGGAAGTCATTGAAACCTGGTATGGCCATTTTTGGCTCAGCTACCCCCAGAACAGTTCCAATATTTCTGATTCCATTTTCTTTGGGGAGCTCCTTGTGTAAGGACCAAGCATCCCCTGCTATCCACACTTTGTTGGTCACGTTTTGCTTTATGGCTCCTTTAATGAGAGCTTCAGCAGTCCATTCAGGAGCAAAAACAATGATGATGTTCACTCTTTGTGCCTCTAGCTGTCTGAATAAGAGAGGATAATCTGTGTTTCCGTTGAGGCCTTTGGTGTATGCCAAGCAGATCTCAGTATCTTTTATCTTCTTTATGAACAAGTCCAAGCCGTCTTTTCCATAATCACCCTCACTGTAAAGGAATGAAACCCAGCGCCAGTTGAAGTTCTGCAGAATATTATAAACCACTTCAATGACATCTTTATTGGGATGGACAGTCCGTAAGAAGGATGGGAAGCTCTTTTTTCTTGAGAAGACAGAACTAGCAGCCCCATAACTGACCTGTTTTATGAAAAAAAAAAAATTTTCTCAAATGTACGTTTCGTCATGCAGCTATATGTTTTTTTTCTTAGTAAAAGTCAATAGTAGGAAGCCTTACCATAGGAATAAGATCCATCATGAAGAGTGGGGCCACTGTCAGAGTCTCTGTGCTTGTATAGGTGCCAACCACTGCAATCACTTTAGAAACGTTCTTGCTCAACTTATCCCATGGGTAAATGAAATTATTTTCAGAGATCAGGTTGAAAATGCCAGGAAAATTCTGTATGTCTGAGCAGTGGTCAAATATTTCATAACCCAGAGTTACATTTGGCAGCAGGTTAGTGGAGTTATTGATTTCATCAATGGAAAATCTCATCACCTGAAACCTCCGATAACTTGACAGGATTAATCGTTCACTGTCAACAAAGGAAGAAAAATCAGAGTAAAATTTCAGAGGGAAGGTTGATCACATCTTAAATCAGAGCCAAGATTACTAAACCTACCTTGAGCAGGCAATGGTTTCTGGTTTGTAATGATGATACGCTCCACTGACATGATGAATATCAAAAAGACCCCCGATCAAATAATCCCCATCCAACTTGAACTCTGAGGCAGTGATTACATCAATCAGCAGAGGCAGAAGACATCCCAGCAGATGCAGATGAGCAACCACCTGTTTAGCTTTCATAATTACCGTATGCCTCTTTCAGCATAACAACAAAAAGAGTCACTGCTGGGGACTGGGCTGCAGTGATCCAAGAACTGGAGATGAATGAGCTGTCATAAATGCATGGCTGATGGTTAGAGGAGAATTTACATATCAGCATGCAAACATTCTCTAATCCACTTCTGCATGCTCCCATAATATAAACAACCACCATGAGCCACGAAGTTCACCACTTTTATGGTGAATCAATCCAAACGCAATTTTACATTGTGGTAAAATCCACCAAATTTCTTTATGTGCTGCTTATGCTGATTGTTCTGAGTATCTGAATTCATTTAGCGGAGAAGAGATTTAAGAAGTAAAACATCAATTCGTTCTTACAAAGCCAACTATTTTAATGATAGCAGAACTAGGTCATAGCAATACAGGAAACAGAGGCAAGAATATCATTGGTTAGTGTGTTGATGGTTGTCTTGTATTAATACAGGAAGGAAAATAAGTATTGAAGACACCAAACTTTCCTTAGTAATGAGCCTAAAACAAACAAACAAACAAACAAAAAAATAATACAACCAAAGCAACATGACACTTCTTCAATTTTCCTGGCAATGCAACTAGTTACATTGCTGTGGGATATCATCCCATTCTTCAACAAGCATTTATTGATAACTAGTGGGTTTGGATGGGTCAGTCTGTCTGGCACAAACCGGACCTCCAAGATTATCCAGACAATGTTCAATGAGCTTCTGGTCAGGACTCTTTGCAAATCTCTTTTCATAAGTTATGGCTGTAGTCTCAGGCCTGTGTGGGACAGTGTTGTCATCTTGAAGGATAGCGCTTGGTCTCACACTATGGAGATATGGGATTGCTGCAGGTTGCAGAATCTCTTCTCAAAATTTCTCTGTATTCATTTCCTCCAATGTTGACAACCCCTGTATTTCCAGTCAAGCTGATGCTTTAGGTGGAGGTTTCTGCTGAAAACCTCCACCTAAAGCTGTTTCCCTTTCGATTCAGCAGTCAGCACAATGTTCTCCTTGTCTGCTCCACGTTTAAAATTTATGATCGAACTGTAGATGTCGGAATCTTCTTCATCTTGTGCAAACATGTTCCAACATCAGCATAAAAGTAGCAGTGATTGGCACTGATGGCAAGTCTCCAGGCGGCTCAGTGAGAACAGAAACCGACTGTGTGCTGGACTGTAGATAGCTGTCAGCCATATCATCCTGCGGAAACTGACATGTTCAATATTTACCTTATTGTGGTAGGCGATTGGCTGAGCTAGACTGATTGTATTGACTGGCAACTTGGATGGATGGATGGATGGATGGATGGATGGACGGATGGATTTACAAGTAGAGACGAGTTGTTGATCTCGTGATGTTGCTGCTGCATGAGGTTACAAGCAAATTCATACAAATGACTTGATTCATTCAACCAGATAATTTTGGCTTATGGTGAAAAGCTACATCCTCTTTCAAATGAGCTTTGCACGACTAATCCTTTGGCCATGATTGGCAAGATTATTCCCAACAACTCTATGGATGGCAGTGGGCATCAACAAAGAGCTTCAGCCTCAGCACAGTGTCAGGGTCAACCTATTATTGACCCTGTAGGGAAATTCTTACTTGTATCCAGGTGAAAAACGTAAGAAACACAGATAAAATCACCGTTTTGAAAGCTGATATATGGAAGTTGAATAACTTCAAAGAAATCAAGAAAGGTTACGGTTTTTAAAATTAGACAACAGTCTTATTAAAAAGAAGTGTCATATAAGGTGAGTTTAAAATATGGATTTAAGAAAGTCATTATTCTCTCTTGCCTACAAATAGCGATTGTAATTTAATGGTTCCTAAACACTAATGAACATAATCCTCAAACAGAATTTACAGGAAAATGATTAATAGAACTTTAAACAAACATAAATCATAAAGTTTTCTCCTGAGATGATATTAATAAAAAGCCAAAAGCTAAGGAATTCTGACATAGCCAATTAACTATTATTTATCCCAAAGATGAGTAATTTGGGATTTATCTTTCAGTTGTTTTAGTCCACAGTGAGTCAGCCAAATGACCCTGGCAGAGCTTGAAAAGATGATGATTTTGGAGCTACTAAATGCATCACCAAAAAAATAGTTACAAAAAAAATATTTACTGGCTTCAAAACATAGAAAAGCTTGAAGCTTATCAGCAAGATGTCTCACTGTAACTCTGAATAAGACTTAGGAAGTACTGTTGTGTGCTTTTCTGTGATTCAAAACAATAACGGCAAGAAATACCAGAAGAGAAATGAGTAGAGACTACAAAGTATCGCCGGAGCATTAAGAGTTGAGGTGTAATATGTATGTATGGTAAAACAGGTGTGTTGTGGCGTATATGATCCAGATCATGACCAGCAACAGGAGGCAGAACGCCATCGATTTGGTCTCATTGTAATTCTTTGGCAGCTCTTTTCCCATATTGGAAAAAATGAAGGAAAGGCAACACAATATTGAAATCAAAATCAGAAAATCAGAAGTAGCTTGATGTTGATCACAACATACTGTGATTGTTTTTGTCTCTGGAAGTGTAAACTGTTCAGTTTGTTGAATACAAAGTGATACTTATTATCATGAAATCTGACTTGAATTTAAATATCAGACTAAACACAACAAGTGTGAGATCTTGGCTATCTATGATAGTTGTTTTTCATGAAGGGTAATTATTTATTTGAAGCAGTGGTGTGACATTTGATTACCATAGCAGATGTTTATTTAGAATTACTTTCATTTATCTGAAAAGTTTGCCTCTGATTAGAAATGAGACAAAACACATCTTAAAACACAATAAACAATGAAAGATCATGTCACAAGAAAAATGTTGGAAACATTTACTTTTAACTTGTATATACCAGGGACAAGAATATTTTTTAGCTCAACTACATACTTGGAAAACTGGTATCAGCCAGTGGTTTGGTTTTTAACAGACAGTTGCTTTTGTGGTCCTATGGGAAAAATAATTTCCTGCCCCTCCCTTAACTCACTGAAGCTCTGTGTGTAAACTATAGTGTTGACACAGGAAATGAAACTGTGCAGCAGTTATAAATTCCCAGAGAACAGTGGGGTCTCTCTGAGGGGCAACTTCATGAAGTTGGTATCGTGAGTGTGTGATTACATTGTTTACATTTATTGTTTGAACATTGATTAAACTGAAATTGCAGCAACACCCATTGAATGGTTTGGTATAAACCCAAACTGACTCCGTTCAGCTTTTGTAAACATCTTCAAAAGTACCTTGTAGTGGCACATCAGCTCCTGAGGAGATTAGCAAAATCACCATCTTTAGCAGCGTTACTCAAAGTGAACCTTTGTAGTTTATAATGAATATCCTACTCTCTCCAGGTATACTACATAAATCAAATTAATGTTTTATTTTGTGCAAAATAAAATAGAAGAACATTTGTAATTAGAAAAATATTTTCTATTTTAAAATTTGAATTAAATTAGTTATGTGATTTATTAGAAACTCACCATGTGTGGTTGTACCGTTGTGTTGCTGTTACACTTGGCAGCTTCACGTTGCAGGACAGTATGTAAAGCATGGGCGATGGCACACACAGCCCCGTAAACAGAAAAAGAGAAAGATGGGTCTGCATTGAAGACATCTTCTGTTGTCACACTGGTGCAGTTGCAGACCTGATTACAGAGCTTTCCTTTATTTGCATCTTCCTGTTGACACTGGACTTTGAACAAATGTATGAAATCACTGAAGCCTGGTATTGTTATTACTGGCTCAGCAATCCCAACTACAGTCCCAATTTTTCTGATTCCACTTTCTTTGGGAAGCTTCTTGTGTAAGGACCAGGCATCCACAGCTACCCACACTTTGTTGGTGATGTCATGCTCTATGGCGGCCTTAATGAGGGCTCCAGCCGTCCATTATGGTGCAAAAACAATCTTGACATTAACCCTTTAGAGACTAGATTAAAAACTTTTTCCTCATTTGATCTAATTCTTAAACAGTTTCAGACTGACAAGAAAATAAGATTTAAAAGTACACGCATAAATGTATTTAAGTATCCTTATCAATTGCTATTTTTAATGGTCAATAGAATATGAAACTCATTTCCAACATTCACATAAAACCCTGAAATAATTTAAAAATAAATGATTGAAATAAATAAATGAAATAAATAGTTTATGAAGCAACAATTTTAAATCTTGACAATCAGCCAAGACAAAGAAAGAGAAAAATGACAAAGCACTTAGTTGTATGAAATGTATTTATTGTAATGGAAAAGTGGTACATGTGTAAATATAGAAATGTATGCAAGCTTTAGATGTAAGTGACTGAATATCACGCAGAATTAATTAATTGTTATAAACATTTATGTTTTAAAAGATCTTTGGAAATAAAAGTTTTAGATGTCTAGCATTGCTTAAAACATTGTATTTAAATATACCTGACTACTAAAGATCTCATTAAATATTCCCAGGAAGCAATGAAACATGCACCTCCGTCACCTACAGTCATACGGAGCTACTTCCTTTCTTTATCAGTGTAAATTCGAATACATAAAGAAGAAAAAAAAACATTCTGTGAACACACCTTCTCTTTGCTGTAACAAAAACCTTTCTGAAGTTTTCAAAACTTCTCTGTGTTTTTAGAAATTGCCACCTCCTCCAGCAGACAAACCTAGCTAGATTTTAAGAATTACTAATTAATTAAATTTTAATTCGGATTATTTCAAATCTTATTAATCCTAGAATGCAACGTAGGTTACACAAACAAAAAAAGTTTGTCATTAAGATTCATTATATATCATCCACCGTCCTGTTTCCTCAGATCAACTGCTCCTCTAAGTCCAAAAGGCAAAATCTACAACACTTTGTTCCCATGTGGTAATTAAAAGTACTTTATAAATGAAACTAGATTCCAATAGCATTATTTAATATAAATCCGTTGACTGAAGATTTGAAGATAAATTAGTTGTTTTTTCTTTAGACAAATTCAGCGTTTAATGGGAGAGTCTTATTTGGCTGGGATAATATTTGATAAAAATAGGACTTTCAAAACTCGTAATTCAAACAAGAAAGAGCGTTTTCAGAAGTCCCTGAGATGATCAAGGGACTATTGGTTAACTATCTTTGTGTAACTCTGAATGAGACTTTGGAAGTACTGCTGGGTGTTTTTTTGAGGTTGAAAAATGATGATGCAACATTTTGGCAGGAAATACCAGGATAGAAAAGAGTAGAGACTAGAAAGGACTGCCATTCCATAAAAAAAGTGGATGTACTTTCCGCGGTATACCATATAGACAGTGACATATATGATCCAGATGATTATCAGCAGCAGGAGACAGAAAGTTATGGATTTGGCCTCATTGTAATTTTTTGGCAAGTCTTTTCCAGTGTAGGAGAAACAAAAAGAAAGAATAATCAATAATAAAATTAAAATCAGAGAACCAAATACCTCATTGAAACCCATGCCACAGTGTTCGATGATGATGTCTGAATGTTTCTGTATGTCATTTTGAGGATGTGGGGTAGAAACAGTCAAACCAATGATAAGTAAGACTGCCTGAGAGATACAGGCCACAGAGATGACCAACCACTGCCCTTTGTATTTCATCCACCAACTGAGGATGTTAGGGAACGTGACAGCTATTCTGAAAATGCAAACGATCTGGAAAGAGCGCACAGCAAAACAAGCCAAACAAACTGTGTAGAAAAATATTAGTGGTAAAACCCTCAAGACACAAGAAGCTGTTGTTGGTTCACCAAAGGCAAAGAACACACTAAGACTGGACAGAGCAAGACAGCCTAAAATCAAGAAGCACATCGGTCCTCCTGCAGACTTGACAATGGGAGTCTTGTAATTAATAAAGAAGAGGACAGATACGGCTGCGGTGAGGCCCATGAAGATCAACGCTCCAAGCATGACAACCACAGCGCCACCATGCGAGAAAGGCATGTATTCCTTCTGCCGAGGATAGCATGAAGTACTTCCTGCTTTAGACCATTCTGTGTCGTCACATTTGTGGCATTTGTAAGGATCTGCTGTTGCAACGACACAATACATAGACAGTCAGCAGGTAAGGGTTAAATTAACTGAGACATCATACTACAGTCTTATTTTGTTTGTTCAAAACTATACTTTTCACAAAAATATGAAAAATAAACCTCTGGTCAGTGTATTCGAAATTTCAAAGTTAAAGGTTTAATATTATTATAGCACAAAATGCATTTAGCCAAGAGGAGTTTTCATATTTGGTAAGTTATAGTAATGATTGCACCAAGGCTAAATGAGGCACCATGTGGAAGTTGATTCAGGAGCCCAATTATGATCTATTACATTAAAAGATTTATTTAGAAGGAATTCAGTGCATGAAATATGATCCAAGCACAAATATCAAAAAAGTACTGTATATATATTTGTCAATTGTGTGAAATATTTTAGTAAATCTGACAATTAATGTAGACTTTCCCTTTTTTTCTATGTTTAACATTGATGCCGAATTAGCTACTTCCTAAGTACAAAGCTTCTCTGTAGCCTTCCTTTTTTTCTGTTGCTTTGCATTTGATAGATGAAAAAAAATGAGAAGTTGTTTTGCATGTCAGGATGATTTACCTGTGCTGTTGATATAAGTTCCACTTTCGCATTTTGTACAGCTGAAGCAGCATTTGTTGAGTCCTTTTTGTTCTTTTGCAAATCCAGCATCACATTCTTCGGAGCAAATGGACCTCGGCACCTGGTCAAATCATACATCAGGCACGAAAGTAAATATGGCGTTCATTCAACAAGGAGATGAATTTGTCAACCATGAAGCAATTAAAGCTGTATGAATAAAAAAACACTGTCACGCTTCAGCAGAGATTATTTTCAATGTACATAGAGATCCACATAAGCCAGCTGTCACCATAACTATTATCACCAAGGTAATAGTAGTTACCTTGGTGATAACCTCATAGTTTTTTTCCCTTCTGAACATTTGCTTGCACTAAAAATGGAAGTCAAACATGTATTTTTATTTATTTATTTTTTTTCAGGAAAAATTTCAAAACCTACTTACCGAACCATTTCCATGCCACTGAATTTTGGTCCTGTTGATGAAGAACTGTAAAGACGAGTGATAACTATAAAGGCCAACCTCCTCTGCTTCTCCACTTTTGTTCCAGAAAACTATTGCATATGATCCAAAGGAGGGGTCACCATTCTCATCAAACTGAACACTCTGGTTTAGAAGAGTAAAGTTGGTCTTCCACAGCTCCTTTAATATCTGTTGGTATAAATAGACCTTGGATTATTTACAGGTTTCTCTATGTGCCATTAATAAGATAAAAAAGTATGGATAAAATTACACTATTATAAGTAGCAAGTGTCTATAATTACAAATGGCATTGTAAACCTTTCCACATTGGTAGACCTTGATAATTTTCTCCTTTCGTCTTTTGGAGATCTCTTAGCCTACTTCATGTTGTCTGCCAAGTTCTACTTATATAACCAGATCTGGGTGTGGCTCACAAAGCTGGCCACTCCAAAACTAATCTATGATTTCCCTTTTTTTTTTTTCTTTTTAAATCTGAAACATTTAAATCTAACAAAATGTGAAAACAACAGATGTGCAGTGAACTTTTTATTTCTGGACAGACAGATTTTGAAATGAACTGCATTTATTTATAAAATATAGTTTTATTATTTATTTATTTATTTTCTATTTACTAAGATATTTATTTATTTATACTTAACCATATTTTATTTGCTTTTTAACTATTCAATATTAAAAAAAAGCATTGACAAAAAGTGGAAAGGGAACTAAGTTATATATATAAAACAGAATATCCATCCATCCATCCATCCATCCATCCCGTATATATCCATCCATCCATCCATCTCCTATCTCTCACATTGCAGCACACCATCCATTGATCTCTGCGGCAGTGTGATTACTGCAGTTACAAGCCTGACTGCAAAACTTTTCTTCCGTACCATCTTGGGTCTGGGCTCTGAATGCATTGATGAAATCATTGAAACCTGGAATTTCCATTTTTGGCTCAGCTACCCCAACAACAGTCCCAATTTTCCTGATTCCGTTTCTTTTGGGAAGCTTCTTGTGTAAGGACCAAGCATCTCCCGCTATCCACACCTTGTTGGTGACGTCATATTTTATGGCAGCCTCAACGAGAGCTTCAGCCGTCCATTCTGGTGCAAAAACAATCAAGACATTTACCTTAAGTGACGTAATTTTCTGGAAAACCTCATAGTAGTCCGTGTCATGATCAAGGCCTTTTGAGTAGGCCAGACAGATATCTGTGTGCTCAAGTGTCCGAATGAACAAATCCCGGCCGTCTCTGCCATAGTCGTCGTCAATGTGAAGAAATGAAACCCAGCGCCAGTCGAATTCTCGCAATATCCTTAGAACCACCTCTATCACATCTTTATTAGGATGGACCGTTCGTAGGAAAGACGGGAAATTAGTTTTCCTTGAAAAGACGGAACTGGAAGCTCCATAACTGACCTGTTGAAAGAGACATTTCAGAACCTTCAAGTAACATTGCACAGAAAATTTTTCAGGTTATGTAGAAAGTATTGAAACATCTGGCATGCTTACCATCGGGAAGAAATCCATCATGAAGAGTGGGGCAACACTCAGAGTCCCTGTGCTTGTGTAGGAACCGACCACTGTGACCATTTTGGATGTGAGCCTCTGCGAGTCATTCCAAGGCTGGACGAGACCATCATCAGAGATTAGGTTGAAAACTCCAGGGAAGTTCTGTGTGTCTGAGCAGAGGTCTAATATTTTATAGCCGAGCGTCACATTTGGCAGCAGTTTGGTAGAGTTATTGATCTCCTCTATTGCAAATCTCATCAGCTGAAACCTCCGGTAACTTGACAGGATGAAGGGTTGACTGGGGACAGAGAAATGAGGAAGAGCAACATTTATGATTCAGACCCATTTTTGGTAGTTTGCATTTTTTTGCTCATTGGGTTGCTGCGGAGGAAATTCTTGATCAGATTGGAAATATCAAAGAAACCAAACTTCACCAGAAAGTCAAGCTATTCAGAATAGTCCTTGTTCCATAAGGTCAGCAGATGCTTTTACCATCATCAATACCACACTTTCTTTGAAAAATGTGTCTGTCAACTCAGTAAAACTAAACTTGCTTTTCACCCATAAGCTGCAAACTTGTGCTTTTATAACGGAGTTAAGAATGGTGCAATTGACTGCTGATCTCACTAAAGAGTGAATGAAAATATAAACTAACTAATCCACTACAGTTAACACTATATCTTTCTAAGCAGATATATGTATAGAAGTCGCATGTTATAATTAAAGTTAACCTGTTGTAATTATTTTATTTAATTCATCATGTTAGTGAGTTATTGTGCAAAACTTTGACTCTTTGCCATTAAAGCCAGTGGAGCAACAGGTTGATAGTGTTAAGGGAAGGTTTAATAAATAATCTTTTAATCAACTGCTGTAAAAGTTTGGATATTGGACTTAATATAGCTGTTTTAGAATTGAAATGGTCCCCATCAGACTCTGCTTTCATAACCTTTCTGCTCCCCTGAAGTGAAGTTGTTAGCTCTCCTCTGCAGGTAAACAACTGAAGGCAGGTGACAGCTTTGCCGATTCCAACTGTAAAATTTGCCTTCAAGGATTTTGTAG
Organism: Gambusia affinis; assembly: GCF_019740435.1. Taxonomy (NCBI): domain Eukaryota; kingdom Metazoa; phylum Chordata; class Actinopteri; order Cyprinodontiformes; family Poeciliidae; genus Gambusia; species Gambusia affinis. Next base: position 43,467,782 of record NC_057868.1, on the reverse strand, counting down.
AGCATCACATGATGTAACAAAAATCCTGGGAAAATCTAACATTAGCATGAAAGGGGCAGTTATAACTTAAAATGTTTCAAATGTGCTGAACAATTGAAGTAACCTTTGCTAAGTTTCTTCTTGAAAATAAAAAAGGCATAAACAAAGAGTAGAAGTCTCACCTTGAGCAGGTAATGGTTTCTGGTTTGTCACGGTGAAGCCCTTTGCTTACATGATGGATGTCAAAAAGTCCACCTATTAAATAATCTCCATCCAGCTCAAATTCTGAGGCTGCATCAGCCTCATTCAGGGAATGCAGGATACACCCCAGCAGATAGAGATGAGCAATAATCCATGTCCTTTCCATGTCTGTTGTTTGCCCCTCTGGTGGAAACTTTTTTGTAGCTTCTTACAGTTCCATGAAAGGTGTTGTTCATGAGTTACCTTGCATACTTTTCATAAGTCTGGGATGATCGAACTCTCATAAACACCTAACTGTAGGATGAGGTGGATTAACAAATCAGCATGCAAAAGTTGTTTTATGTGCTTGTTGCTACATCCTGGTTTCTGAATCGGCTTCTCCTGTGAGGGCAAGTTTGATGACACTATCATGAAAAAAAATCTACGTACTGAGCCAGTTCAGTTTTCAATATACAAATAACGTGCATAAAAAAAAAAAACTCTCTCTACGCAAATCCTTGTAACAGAATAAGGGCTTTTTCAGACAAGATGTTTACTTCCAAGGTGTTTTTATTTCAGTAATTCAAATGAAAAAGTAAAACCTCAGAGCTCTGCCACATATGGGGTGATTACATCCAATAACAATTCAGATTAGAAGAAATTGACAGTGTTACATAAGACCAAAAAATAAATAAACACATTAACCGATTTTAGACTATGTCCATGTACAGTATGGACCACTGAGCAACAGTCCAGGGTATTTTTGTGCCATTTCTAGTCCTCAAGTAGCTTGTAACCCATGTTCTGGATACATCTATATGTGGTAGCTTTAGCAGCATAAACTACACCTGCAATCCTCAACTTGTTTTCCTGAAAACTCTTAAATGGGCTTTGCTTCACCATCCTCTGAAGAATATGAAGGTTCCTGTCGCTTGTCCACATTTTTTTTACACTTTTTTCCCCCTTTCACTTACCTTCCTATAACATGTTTGGATACAGAAGTCTGAGCTTTTTTTTCAAGCAAACTTTTGTGACTTATCTTGCTCATGAAAGTTGTCCAACTAAGTCAACAGTCTCCTCATTCTTACATAAACCACATTTTTTGTATATAAAAAAAAAGTTACCAATTTTTTTCAATCAACTTTTCACTTGTATCACATTATTAACATGTGATATAAGTGAAAATATATCACAATTGTGGTACAAATTTTAGTTAGTACTAAAATTTTTAAGAATTTAAATTTTAGTACTAACATTCTCAGAATACTGGGATCGACTTCTTCCTTCATATTCAAAGTATTTTACCCAATACCATCCAAAATATGAAGCCGAGACACTTTTGTACTGTTCCGAAAGGACACAGCCTCTTTAATAGCATTTGGAGTGGAAAAAAAATTACACTTCCATTTTTAAAATCAAGTTGTTGGTTTTTTTTATTTTATTTTTTTTTACTGTAGCACAAGAAAATAACATGCAATCCATGAAAAACATTAAATTCAGCTCAGAAACCCAATTAACCAGTTTGTCTTTCATCAGTTTTAGGTGAAACAGATTTTTATATGGGGAAATAAGGTGGATGAATGAAAAAGAAAAGATTTCAAAACAAAAATTATATTTTAAAATATATATATATATACTGTATATACACAAATCCAGACAACCCTTTGAAACACAAACTTTTTTTTTTTTTTTTTTTTACAGGAAAATGTTTTGATCCCTTACTACATACAGTGTAAATCAGTTTAGTATTGACAGATTCTCAGCACTTTGTTAGGAAAGGAAAAAAAAATCAAAAGGTTCATAGAAAAATGTATGACCGCCACCAACTTCATCCATTTGTTTTAATAAAGGGTGTCAATCAGTTGTCCTATGTTTCCTCTGCAAAAGAAAGAGAACAACAGTTTGCTTGGAATGACTGTAGCTTTTTTTTTTTTTCTAAGGTAAACGCAGATCATAAAGGACAACAACGGCTAGTCTACAAAATCTAAGTCAAACTCCATTTTCGGAGCACATGGGAAAATGCTCCAAAGAGAAACTGCCTTTCGGAAATTGTTTACTTCGATTTTAACTCAGACGGATGATGTGCTACGGAAACTGATACTGGTTGTGCACATCGGGGAAAAAAAATAGTTTGTAATATCATTATACGGAATAAGTCTGACACTATGCAAATTTCTGGTATTTCCCATTTGAGGCTTAATGTTGAAAACAGAAACACAAATGTGAGTGGATTTACGGTAGGAGACTGCAGGAGAATAAAGATCAGTAACACCATCCTTGAGATATGCATTCATAAACGTTGAGTGGGCTGTCTGAAAATGAGTAAAATAAATCTAAATACGTAGGCTATGCAACAGTTAAATTATACTAAAAAGGAAAAAAAAAAGACGCATGTACCAAACCAAAACAGCCACTCTGAAATCACACTGAGTTCATTTTAAGCGAGACATTCACACATTTATTTTTTTTTTCTGCCCATCATGAATGCATATTCAGATGAAGTGTCACTAAAAACTTCTAGGCAACTTCATTTAGTATTTGTCCAAGACACTTAGAGCAGCAGATACTGAGATCTAGAACATTTATCATTAAGATTTTTTTAAATAAAATTTCATACTTAATCACATTCTTTAGCAAACAAATTTAACTGATTTATAATATATCACTGAATGTGTTACAAATAAGTAGGGACAACATCTGAATTAAACGTCGGCAGACTAAGATGGGGAGATAATGCGGCACTGAAAGATCCACAATTTTGAAAAATTACTGTAATGTCAATTTAGTTTAGCTTCTATTTGATGAATATTTATTCATCCGATGGGGTCAAAAGACAGAACTAAGTTTTAACTACTGCTTAAAAAAACATTATTTTTAACAAAAGAAATTTTTGCAAGTGACTATTTTTGATCCGTGCTGCTCATAACTTCATCCAACACTGTCAATTACGGATCCAAGCTTAAGATTTTTTATTGTTTTTTATTGTTATGTTTCAATGTTGCTGTCCAGCTTACAAAAAAAGAAAAAAAAATAATCTCTAATCTTCAAAACTCCCTTCTAGCTGTGATGACTGCGTTTCAAATGAGACTGAGGCGAAGGGTAAGTTGGAGTTTTTAACTAGCAAACGTTTTCCCTGTGTCTTCCTTGCCTTTATATGTCCTCTTCCCGTGTGTGAAGGGTAGGTATCTGTACTTGATCATATGCTACAGAGAAAAGAGCAAAGAAAGAGAATTAGAGACAGGCAGGTTCTGATTAAATGTTTTCATGACACAAAGAATGGAGATGCACACTTTATGTCAAACAAATAAAGCAATAATTAATCTAAACATAATATACACCAATATTTTAAAAGGTCGTGCAGAAGAAGAGCTGTAAAATAATATTGTCCGTAATGTTAAAGAATTAGTACTGTGGCTTTTCCAAAACAATTAACTTCACTGAGATTAGACAGGTATATGTTTTGCTTGTTTAAAAAGTTATGAATGTATTTTTCTGCTTTTATGTTCAACAGAAGTCTGCGTTGTTCAGCTAAGCTGTCCTTGTCAGCCATACAAAATACTTTCTGCCCTTACAATTGACTAAGCTTACCTTCGTTGCTGTTATTTCAAATGTTAATTTTATCCGTTAGCCCAAACAAGCAACAAGTTCACACACTCTTTGTCTTTCCAGTTGTGGTTTACCTTAATCTGCCTCTTCATGGTGATGCAAAACAGCATGATGAAGTACATTACGAGTATTGGCCAGAACACAGGAACATTGAAGGCTTCGAAAAACGTGCAAATCATGGCGATGACGATGCCTTTTGTTGCAGAGTGCCTGTTACAAAAATTAGAGGAAGACGTCTGTAAGTTTTTAAATGTGAAATGCCAAATTTCTAACATTAAGACAGTGTTGCAGAAAAATGTACTCAAAGTAAAATCTTAGGTTTTTATTAATCTGACGAACATGTCATGATATGTAATTAGTTTTATGCTTATGAACTTGTACCAAATTAATCTTTTTGAGCTTCATACTAAAGGTTAGCTGTTCTCTGAAGCTGTAAGGGAACCAGACTGTCTCTCTCATATGTTTATGATTCTCTGTCCAGGACACATGGTGGTGAAGAGCACGGCAGGTGTAAAGATACAGGTAGAGCGGAGACTCGTGCAGATAGATGAAACACAGCAGGCTGCTGTTGCTGAAGCTTAGCGCAAGCGTCACTTTACAACAAACCTAATCTGGATTTGAACAGAATGCTTTTAAAACTGACGTTCAAAGCACGTCACATGTGGTGGCTAAAGGATAACTCAAATAATTAATAAATGTTATATGTTACCAATCTAATCTTAATATGCAAAGACTTATAAGCGTCAATCATGATTTTGTTTTTTTCTTCACCAAAGCAGTTGCAGTGTAACCAGGGTTGTCGCTATAGACTGTTCTTCACTGATTCTATAAGAAAACCAAACTAATTTTCCAAAACCTGAGTAAAAATGGAGGGATGTCATTGCATCACTATGCAATGATAGTGCATAGCGATGCACTATAACTATGCATCACACTTACTGATATCAATCAGTGTGTCATACAGTTTAATCACACAAATCATATTATCTCTGAATCTATGCCATGTTGTCAGGCCAGTTAACATGCAGTGTGTGTCAAAGTTTAACACTTTCTTCTTAGATGACACTGTTGATCATTACCAGCTGTGTTGAGAGTTAAGCAGGTTTAGAGGAAGCTTTGTTAACTCCCCTTGATGTTTAAAGGCTGAAAACATTTCAGAACGTAGTTAGAAATGGCTTTTATTGGTAAAAATATTGTGGAGGGGGGTGCGTCAGTAGAGTTGTTGCATCTGGTTCCAAGTCATAACATCTACTATTGAAATTAGTTTTATAGTGTCTACATTATTTATGTTCAAGTTTCACCCGTTTCTACTGAAAGTCATCTTCCTCCAAAGAAACTTTGTGTGAATAAATCTGTTGCCACCCAGATCATTCTAAAATAAAACCTCATTTGCCCATTCCTGTTGGGCAATCACAACACAAAGCCAGACCTAGAGCTGAACTCTTACCAGAATTTAAATTCAGGCAACCTCCTGATGAAAGGGCGGAACTCCTCGTTCTGCTTGGTCGGAAGGGATGGGCCCTCATCTACAAGAGAAATTAAGTTACACTCTGCATTCCAAAGGCTTTAACAACGATGGTCTTTGTGGCACTTATTGATACTGAAACCAATTTTGCAAAAAAATTAAATCACATTGGAATGACAAAAATCTATATTGAATAAACATAGCAGATACTTTATTGTTTATTACAAAAACCACACAACATAAAAAAAACAAAAAACGTTATGAATGTAAGTGTCCACTTGCCTTCATCAAGTAAAGAAGGATCCACTTTTGGCGACAGAAATGCAATGAACAGGTTGAGGTGGTAGATTCCCAAAGCGTAAGTTACTATATACCACCCCTGAAAATCAACACAAGAACAAAACATAAAAAACTCTCGGAAAGACAGACAGTTTGTTAATCAAATGTACTCCAACCGATGGTCACAGGACGCACAGGAGAAATAGATACTCACAGCTGGTTTTTTGCATTCAAGGTTTTCTCAAGGTGAATATGGATTTGGAAAGTATTTTTAAAAAATATACAAGTAAAAATTCCAAAAAGGTTTTAATGGTAATACATATGTGTATGGAAACCAAAGTCCCTCTTATTTTTTTCCCACCAGGGGGTCTTTTTCTGGGCTCTAGTGTCCCTTACATGACAGTAGGCTGACAGGAAAGGGGGGAAGACATGCGGCAAATGTCGGCCGGGTCCGGGAATCGAACCCGCGACGGCTGCGTCGAGGACCCAAGGCCTCCAAATGTGGGTTGCACTATCCCCTACGCCACCACAGCACGCCCCCAGGAGTTCCTTTAAATCAAAACAATATGCACATTCTGATTTTTGGAGAAAACAGGGATAATAATCACCTGTAGTATGTACACTCTGATCATGTAGATTGCAGTAAGTAGTAGAGTGAGCGCCCATCGCACCACATAGAAGGGTGTTGACTTGTCAAGCCATGTCTGATAGACCTGTTGAAAAATGAAGGAATTTTTGTCAGCAAATATGCACAATGCCACTAACGTAATATCAGCGACGTGTGTGAACTAAATGATAGTCACCGTTCCAACCCCAGTGAAAAAGGCAGCAACTACAGATGGTTTCCCATGGATTGATTCTCCAACACTGTCCCCTTCTGACATCCTGCCATAAACCAGAAAAAATACATTTTCATTATTGGAGCTTTTGGTGATTTATATGAATGCCACTGGTCTCATCGCAACCTCAAAAACAGCTTTTCATTTGCTCTTGCATGCTGCAGATTTGATAATTGTTGGAAAATTTAACCTTACCCACATAATAATTATTTAAAAACATTTTTGTTCCAGTTAATAACAAAGCCTTACTGTTGAAGTTTGCTCTCGCAAAATGAAAGTTTGATTTACCTTCAGAGGAGCTGAATTTTATAAATAACCTAGCATTAAGCTTTCAAGTACCTATATTTCAAATCTCACTTTGTTACATCATCAAGTGATTGATTAGCTCACACAAGTCCAGTTTCTATTGACAAATCAAATTTAACTATCATGGTGTATGTCACAAGAACATGATCTTTTGGCTGAACAAAACAACTACTCCATGTCGTTCACAACATTTGGTGATTTTAGTGTGGTCTGAAGGTACTTTTAATGTTCATTCAGATTAAATTTTTTCTTTGACATTGACATACAACTCCTGTGAAGGGTTTGCTGACATACCCATTGTAAGTACTCATCACCAATCCCTTAAGAGTTTAAAGTTTAGCAATAGACAGACGTGTGGGAGAGACTACATTAAGGAATACGATGTAGTAAGTCTAACAAATACGACTTTAGAGTCTTACCACGGGTTTCATACTAAAAATGGCAATCAGGAAATTAACTGTCTGTTGAATGGAGAATGACTTCTGTTGCTATTGCTAGTTACCAATTCTACCTTACTGAAGCTTACGTTTACGTAGTATATTGCTTTTTAATATCAAGAAAGAGGAATTTGCAGAGAAGCTAAAGAATAAATTATGTTAACTAATACATTTTAACATTAACATATAAGCTGATTTGAAAAACCGTGGAAAACTGTTCCTGGTTGTGGTTAGCAAAGATTTGTTTAAATACAAGCAAACCAGCGCTGGGTTTTGTCGATGTAAACAGATTCACGGGGAATGTACATCGAATAAGTGTGAATGACATTTCCTTTGTGACATAAATCTGAACTATCCGCATTAGCTTAAAAATTAGCTTTAGAAATAGCTAACTAGACATGTAAATGTACGTTACCCTTTGGTCCAAATTGTAGCCGGCATGGGTTATGTAGTTCTTGTAAGAGCCTACGTTACTTACAATCGTTCAGAAAGCAACGTCATCTACCTACATTTCCCACAATTCATAAGCAGAGGCAATTGCAGCGCCTCCAAAGTACGTGTAGTTCATTACAGCTTCTTGTTTAGTGGTGGGAGCCTGTTAAAAGGCTCCTAAGAACTACAAATACCAGCAGTGAATAAGAAAACTGGACAACTCACTTCCGGTGATCCGTTTCTACGTTACCAGCGGTTTCGAAGCTAGTTTATTTTAGCATGTTTAAAAAATATGTTTTCTCTAGAGAACATGTTTATGTTCAAATAATAACGAAACATTTTTACGTCTGAACACCAGATGTATTCCACCTTACTGTAGCTCGGTGGTGCTGGCAATTATAACGAAAAACAACAATGACAGTAATTTCTTACCTGATATGGCCTCTGAGTCACTACCCGGCTCTACCTAGCTAGCTACACTAGCCACTTCTCGTGTGAACACGTCAGTACTTCCGCGAACACGAGGGCATTCAAGTATGGTAGGCCGTTGTAACATATAATCACCGACCTCAACGCTCATTCATACTTTCAACTCCGCCTGTCGCCCAATGACTGCTGGAAAAGGACACCAGCACCCCGCAACCCCCCAAGGACAAGGGGCTATAGATGATGGATGGGAGGATGTAAACTTTTCCCTGGTCTATCTTCTTCCACCTAACCCTATCACCCACAAAATGACCATTAAGTTATTAGTATTTAACTTGTATTAAATTATTTAACTTATATAATGTTGAATAGCATGTATTTAACTTGTTAAATACAGGTTAAATACTCATCGCCTAACTTAAGGACCAAATCTTAATTTGCTATTTTCAGACATTTGCTTTATTCATTCCTCTCTAAAAATATTTAATCATGGATATTTGCACAATATCACTCAATTACTCAATATACAGGAATGAGAAAATACTTGAAAACTTGAGATGTGAGTTGAAACTCTTTATTAATATGATAAGGAGAGACATTAAGGAGGGGAAATATTTAAAATGATGATTTAACGAAAAACACTGTGTTTAGCAAAATACACTGAAGAACATCTTACATCGCTTTACAAAACTAGTAAAAAAAAAAAAAGAAAGGATATTTCAGAATATTTCAACAAAACATTTTTTATTTACATTTTGAAATTCCATTTACCTAATACTGATCATTTGGACATTTAACTTTAAAGCATTAAAGTGCTTGTTCTTAGACCATGCAGTGGTGAGTGGGTGACATTATGTTTCTCACTGAGGAGTCTTCAAAAAGAAGCCATTTTCTAAGGATTTTAGAAAATGGGCATAAATTAGGTTTTTATTTTGGTGCAGACCAAAGTTCTGCACATAAATGTGATGGTATGAAACAATTTTGTTGTTGTTGTTGGTTTGAAATCTACACAAAAAACTGGAATGGAGTCATAAAAAAAGAACCATAAAGACACACACAAAAAAACTTTGAAAAAGTCTTAAGCCATCTTCCTTTCTTCTTATCATTTTTCCCTTGAGTAACTGCGAAACTGGGCATTCCATTAGTAAACTAAAAGGGCTTTGAGAAAAGGTTTTCAGTCTTTGTATAGTTGAAAAATGATTTAAGACTATTCCATGCTATTCCTGCAGTACTCAACATATGGTGGCCTTGCCCTGCAAGGACTTTCAAGCTACTCTGAAAACGCATCTTGATAAACAGGGGTATTATTCTTAATTTATTATTTACACAACAAATTAAAATCCAGTAATTTCACTATAATACTGTTTCAGAAGCTTTGTTTCTTTCTGCTGTTTGTGGATATGTTACTAAAATAAAGGACAAGCACAGTATTTTCTAGAGCATATTAAATAGTAAAAGCTATAACACTTGTTAACATATACACAAGTAAAGCTGAAGCCAACATAATGGACAACATATTCAAACAAAAGTTATTCATGTTGTCATAGTTATTAAAAAAACATAACTGTATTATTGTAGCCATAGTATTGACTTACTATTCAGTCCTAAACATTTGGTTCATACAGCATTATTTAGAATCTAAATACTCTTAACCACATCTATTCCAAAACATTTACAACATACTCTATATACATTTGTACAAGTTAGGAAAAAAACTGAAAATAAAATAAATAATTTAGTTGAGAAGAAATTATATGCAAACAAACAAAAATACACCGTAAAACTTGTAAAATGGTAGCTGGCTTTCTACATGTGAACATTATGACGGAAAAAAATAGTTGTAGGTGTACTGTTTAAAAAGTCACGGTTATATCTGTAATTTACTTTGCATGAGTGGAATTGTTTGCGTTATCCTGTGGAGGAAAATGTTTTTTAAAGCTATTGAGAAGAATCCAAAGGAAAGTTAATTCTTTGGGAAAGATCAAAACTCTCGAAACCACCAGACAAAGTGATGGAGCACATAAACAAGCAATTAATTATGTTGACATAAAAAAAAAAGTGCAGTCTCAGTGAACATCACTCTCCATGAATTCCTCCTTGATGGAATGCTTGCTTCGGGACTCTTTGCAGTCAGGCATGTCAAAACCAAAGTCAGCCCATTCATCAGGAGCTGGGGTCATCCCAGATGGCCCCACAACGCCAGGCCTATTGGGGATTGTGATGGTGTGGCGAACACGAAAGTGCACAGCCTCCATGACCCGCTGACGCTGCAGCTCCCCGCCTGCCGCCCCGATAGCTGCCATCGCCGAGGCTGCCATGTTGCTGCTGGAGCGAAGCAGCTGCTGGCCGTGGTATTCGTGGTGATGGGCGGAGTTGGGAAGTTGATGAACAGCTCCTTGTTTCATGTCCTGCAGACCTCGCCAGATTGCCAGGCGAGACTGTTCGGGTATCTTCAGAGCAGCTAAATCCTGGGGAAGGTACAGACCAGAATGTAAGAGAATGTAAAATTGTAATAACACAAAAGCACAAAAGAGAAGAATTACAGTGCCCTCTTGTGGTTGAATAAAAATCAGTTTTTATGGGGACCGACAGCATTTAAAAGAATAAGTCTTTACATCAACTATTAAGCAAATTACAGGTTTAGTGTTTTTGTTGTGCTGTGCTCTTTGCTTGATTTCTTTTCCTTTTTCTATATAGCCAAATCCGTAAAGGTGTGTCATGTAAATGATTCATTTCAGAGTAGTTACCTCCATTGTAAGGGTTTGGAGATGGTAGACAGACTGGAGGCCTTGTGAGGTGAAGAACTCAATGAAGTTCTGACAACCCAGACTGGTGAGAAAACTGTATGGAAAGAAAAGCAGGGCTTCTTAGACCAAAACTACAGCTGAAGGAAGGACTAAAATATTAGCATTAATTATTTAAACACCATTGTAAACTATAATTATTCCTTAGCAGAACGAGGAACATCAAAACTTTAGCTTATTGAGTACATTTGATTTAATAAAAGACTGTAAAAGTACAGAATTTTTTATAATTTTGTGTCAATTTTTCTTTGATCAATTGTTTATCATAATTTTTTCATTTCTGTATTTATTTTGAGACTGAGTGACAGATTTACTGCACAACTCTATTATCAAGTGCTTATGCAAGGTTACACGGCATGATAGATGCGGTGGAAGCAAGAGCATACACATGCATTTGTATTAATGATTCATGAGGACATTCTTGATTTTCTGAAAAACCTTTATTATAAATACATGAAATGTTAAAAGTCGTGGTAATACAAAGAGGTTGTAAAAAGAGCTTGTCTGTACATTGTAACTGTTCAAATATTCAAAACAGTCCCCCGAAAAACCAAAAGGATGGTGTAGCAAAACTGTCAAATATATCTTAAAGACCAGGGAGTGCACTGACACATTATCCTCAACAAAATATATATAAAAAAAGAATGTGGGGAAAAAAAGCTTTAAATTAATACAACTTAAACATTTTCTTTATAGAAAAATAGCAGTAGTGCATTGCAAAGCCAGACTGTATACACAGTGACAGAATGAAGGATTTTAGATCTAAGTTCGCAACTAATAACAAATCGTTGCTGTCGGACAAAAATTTCATAACTCCAAAAAATTTTACCTTTGCAAGAAAAGTAAATGAATTTACATGTGACATGCTCATCGATGTATTTCAATAATTATCAATGGAACCACAGAGAGGAATAAAGAGTGAGCAACTGAGTTGATTCTCACAACAAAATCAAAAATAGAGAAACAAAGTTTTTGCCCGACAGCGACAAAATGCTATTGCAGGCATAATGAAGGTCAACACCTCTTGACCAGCTTTGCTACGTAAACAGACATTTTGATGTTTCAGGTTTGTGCCTTCGTGGTCATCACAAAGCATTTTAAAAGCAGTTCTGAAGTTGATGGAGAATGCTAGACAATACGATGGCCAAATTATGGGGAGAGAAATAATAATAATAGAAAACAAAATCCAAATATATATTTTTAAAAAACTGGACCTTCATTATGGCGGCAGTTATAAGGTATAGAGATCTGCATTGTAATTGCAAGCTTTTGTAAAGCAGCCATAATCACACCAAACTGTCTACATTTAGACATTACCTGGCAAAAAGTAAACTTAAACATGGCCAAAATAATAATAATAATAAAAAAGTAACCACTGAAGTATCAACATCCGACTATTTCACATTTAACCCAACAAGTGCATCTGACTGCCGGCTGGCCTTTTACAGTTGGCTAAAGAAGGAGTGTCACTGCAGGGTGAGGTACCTGACAAGGCTGGGGTCAGGGTTATAAGGTGGCGGGCTGCAGTGGGAAGCAGACACTATATTCTGACTGCTGTGGCCACTGTTCATGTCACCATTACCCTGCATGTGGTTGCTGTTGAGAATGCTCTGACCTAAGGGGAAGAGAGGAATGATCAAGAACTGTGTCTTACTGGGTTTGTACTGGATGTGCTACAAGTCTAATGGCAGATTTTAGGACAGGTCATAAGAGTGTTGCAAACACTTACCCATGTGAGCGAGGGTGGGGTTGGCGTTGGGATGCTGCTGAGGTTGGTGCCCCACCATCTGGTTGAGGGACTGCGTCTTTCCAAGGCCACTGTGTGAATGCATCTTGTTCATGTTGGACAACGGAGAATAAGAGGAGGGGGACGCTATATGGTTCCTGTTGGAAGAAAATAACAAAACGAAGGATAAATTAAAGTTTTATATTGCATACTTAGATGGTCTAGTGTGGTAAAAAGTATCAACAAAACCAAAATCAGACAGCATAATTCAACAATTAAACAGTAAAATGTCTCAGGAACATTTGCACATTAGTTATGGCATTTGTTTTTGCACTGAGCAGTGCTAGTGAAGTTTTTGTTCTTCAGTCATAATTCAAGCACAGTTGCAGCATGTGCATGTTTTAATTGAACTCACGGTCTCTGCAGCAGCTGTTGTTGTGTTTGTTGTCTGTAGGAGTCCACCAGTGGCTGCGGTACCAACTCAACCAGCTCCAAACTATCTTTAATCTTCATCAGCAGCTCAAAATTCTCCCGCCCACGAACCTGCACACAAAGACAGCATCAGCGATAATGACGATCAATAGTCAGTACCATTGACAAACTAGCGTTACATTTAAGAGGCGACAAAATCCAGTTTGTACAGCAGGGGGCGCTAAAACCAAGCACACCAAGAACGAAGCGGATTAACAGAGCTGGAGACATTTCCTATTGATTTATATGTATGAAAAGTGTAAATTCCTTTAAAATTGTGTTTCTAGCTGTAGGACAGTTTTCTTCAACTTTGTGCTGGGAATGTTATAAATAAAATAATATTTAAAACTCCAGAACAGTTATTTTCTGTGTCATAATAATGTAAAATGAGCTTCATTCGAGATCTCTGCCTTACTGTGATTTTGTGCAGAAAAATAAGGCAATCAGAAATGAATGTCTGCAATGACTTGTCTACTGCTGGATTAAATTTTATAGCTTACATTGCTAAAAGATCAGATACAGACAAAAGGTTTTAATTTATTATTAGTAGTAACAGGAAAAATCTGTCCAAGTAATTCTTACAGGAATATAGTAAATCTCTTCCTCTCCATGCCGTCTTTTCCTTATGTTGATATGTGGACTGGAAATATTTGGTGGACTCTGTTTAAAATCTGCAAACATCAGAAAACAATGTCATTCAGATTTTAAAAACTCAAAAAAAACATTCAAAGCCACTCTTGACTTTTGAAATGTTTTAGCAACACATAGAACATTATTCATTTTTATCAACTCACTGCGCTTGTTGGCACTTCCGTTTTTGGCCACACTGTCATTCAGGGCCTGTTGCTCCCTGAAGTGGTCCTCATCTGCTTTGCGGTCTCTGCCAGGACATGCGCATATCCGACCCTCAAACGATCGTCTGCCCAACACCTGGCCACTACAGAGATCATCACAGAATTGAACGTGTTTGTTGACAAAACCTTAACTGGTCCAAAATATATTGAATTAAAATGACAGAAAAAGAACTGAAAAGTTTATTTAATGTTCCTCTGCTCTGCTGCTGACCTGTCAACACTTTGACTTTTGAATAATCATCAAAAGAGCATTTAGACTTAGATCAACACATCTACATCTAAATGCAGTGTAATTTAAAAGAAGAGCTATTGTGGGGAGTCTTGTGTCAATTACTTACTCTCTGGTTTCCAAAGTAATGATGATGAGAATTGGTCTCCTGTTCATCCCACCCACACAGCTGCTGTTGCACATGAAATTATAAAGGATGGTAGTAAACTCAGTCCCAACCTGAAAGACAGAACAACATATTTAGGCTAAACGGCCTTAGTCTGACTGACACTTTCAAATAAGCTTCAGAATTGTTATTCCTCAAACTATTCCTTTCATGACATTAATTAACCAATAGGGGGGGGTGTTGTAGTGCACTTTGATGTGAGAAGAGACAATCGTGCCTTTTATTGCCCTCCACAGGTGCAATCACAGACATGATGATGCCTGTTCATGTCTGCACATGCCTGGACGCTTTATTTATAGATGTTTCATACAAGTACCTGAGGTACTTGTATGAAATTCACTTTTTCTCTGTAATGATCTTGACTAAGTGACTTGTGAGTTTTAACTTGTTTCTAATTTCAGTAGAAAATACAAAAGCATTCAAATACCACCCCATTTTTTTGCTTGCTTTTTTTCTTCTTTTTCTGTTCATTTAACATCTTTGAGACTTTCATGTCACGAGAATTTACTAAAAGTTCACAACTTAAAGAGGATATGTCTTCAAAGATTTTAAATCACAAGTTCTTTAGAGTGTTATTTTTTCATTTTGCTGTCCAACACATTAGCATCATTTAGAGAGATCACAATGAACACAAAGTTTCCTTTCATGCAGATGATGTCTTTCTATTTATTTCTAAATTTCTTGACCGTGTGTTTTCAGTTCTCATCCATCCAACTAAATGCATTTCATTGTGTGTCTCACTTATTCACAGAAATGTTGAACCACCAACCTGCGGAGCTTCATAGGGCACAAAGACACTTTGCCTGCCAGTGACTGGATCATCCACATGCTGACAAAGGTTGTTTCCCTCTACTCTGATCAGGTGACTGGCTGGAGCTGTTTGACCTGAGGGGACAGTAAGCATTGAGTTTGTTGATTTACATCCAAACAATGTATTTAGTATAAATCCCTTGAAGTGACTAATGTGACATTAACTCAAAAGCAATCGATTGAATGGAACTAATAAACAAAACTGAGCTTTTTTTCTACATTTCTTTTACATTTCGCATAATACAAGCTTTGCATGTCATATGAAATGTAAAGCTTGCTTAATTATACCATCATTGAATTCCCGTCCAAGTTCGTGATTGGGGCACCGTTTGACGACCTCTGTGACGTGCTCTGCCTTTTTGTAGACTGGCATGGCTCGGATGATGCTCCCATGAGGAGGAGAGGACGACACCTTGATCTGGATTGGGCAGGTTTTGGCAATCTGACAGTAGAGCTTCTTCAGTAAAGGAGAGTACTAGAAAAACAAAGAGATACCAGAAGTTAGTTCCGTGGAATAATAATAGTAATAATAATATTGAGTTTTTAAGAATAAAATGAAAAGAAATTGAAAATGAATGACCAGAAATGAAAGTGCTTTCTAGACATTTTCTGGGAACAATTCAGCTGATATGTTGTGCTAACACATGTAACATGATAGCATATTTTTCTTTCTTTTTGAAAGTAAACTTGCATATTACATTGAATGCATTTTGAATGTGAAACTTTTTTACATGTAAGCAACAGTCACAATGATTGCACAAACACACAACATTATAACAGCCAATGAATGAAATTAGCACAGTGCTCTAATAGCATTTTTGTCACAAAAATGTCTCAAAGTGCAGAGAAATTAATTCACTGATTGAAAAACTGAATGTAAGTGCAGACAAAACGACAAAAACAGAAGAACATGTCTGACATAAATATGAACAAGAGCAAGATTCTACAGGGAAAGAAACAAACAGCACTGTTAACCAATTACCTGAAATTTATTTTAAAATATGTAATCTGATGTTAGCCTATCACTAGAAATAAATTACACTATATGCCTGACTGGATCTGTTCGTGAACCGCAGATTGCAGAGGTCATACTGTATGACCAGAAGTAGAAAAAAAACAAACAAACAAAACAACTGGAAACCAGCGGACTAAAAGAAACAATATTTTCTCTTAAGTCCCTCAAGTTGATCTCTCTTAACAAAAAAAAGTAAAAAGAAAATATGCTGATCTGTGTTAAAGCCAAATCTTTTGCAATCCCTTGGTTTACAATCGTCTGCTCATGTACACGCATGCATGCGAGAGTGTAAGTGCCAGAAACATGTGCATAAAAATACTTAGCAAGAAATAAAACAGGCTCAGCATGCCACAACTCAATCTACAACCTTCCAGGAAAAAAACCCCAAGAAGTCTGTTCAGGCTTGTACAGACATGCTGTGATGTGCTAAAAAGCAAATAAAATAGCACCTCTCATAGGAGGGATAAAGTACATGCAGCTCTCGAATGTAGCATACAGAAACATGAGGGTGGAATCTTGTCTTTTTTCATAGATGGAAGACAAGAAAAATAACAGAACCATAGAATTAATAGAACCATTATGTAAGTGGCTCTGGATGAAATCTGTAGATGTAAAATATCAGCTGCGATTCATCTTTACCTATTATTTTCCAATGATAATTGTCTCAAAAGTGAATAATTTGACAAATTCCAAAAATAATAGTAGTCACTTTACATTTCATGGACCGGTCTACTGTTTCATCTTGGAAGTGAAGTTTTATTAACAATACATTTTTGAGACATTTTGGGTCTAATAACAGATGTAGTCTGGAGTGGTAAAGTCTTAGTGACACTTACTATCGCAAAAGTCTGATTTTAGTATGAGCAGGGAAAACACCGCTTGTAAAGTTTACAAGGTTGAGCTGACTACACTCTTTCTCCAGGAAAAAGAGTAAAAAAAAAATAAAAAGGATAAATCACAGGAACATAAAAAAACTTTCTTATAGGAAACTCTGGGAAATGTGAGGTCATGTCTACATTTCATTCAGACTGCAAGACAGAGGAAGAGATCAAGACTTTCAGCAGGCAGCAAGAAAGCTTAACGTATTACTGAAAAGTCGCTGTGATTTTGAGCTTTTAACTCCATCAGTCATTGGGTGAGAGGTGAGGCACACCCTGAACAGGTTGCCAGTTCGTCACAGGGCAACACACAGACACAGAGGATAAACAACCAACAACACATATTCTCACACATAAAGGCAGCTTCGACTAACTAAGTAACCTAACAGTGATGTTTTTGAACTGTGGGAAGAAGCCAGAGTACTTGGAAAGACACCAGGCATTCACAGGGAGAACATCCAAACTTCAGGCAGAAAACCATAGACTAAGATTTGAACCCTGGGTCTTTTTACTGTAAGGCAACACTGCTACCGACTGCCCATGCATGCAAGCTTTACGTCTTCTCATTTTAAAATTCCTCAACAGCGATTGGAAATAGGCCACAAAATTCTGATCGCTGCATTTCTCGTCACTGTTGAAATCCTTGATGGAAAGCTAAACACTGGTGTGCCTCAAGGATACAATGATACATTGTCTTGCACCCTCTGCTACTGCTTAATGAAAAGTATTTCCTAAAACTGGATATTGTTATTTGCAGGAAAAAAAAACAACAACAATAAAATTCACTGAGCAAGAAGTTGTTTTTTTTCTTAATTAGTCTGACCTAATCTTAAATGTAATAACTGTAAAAAGGGAAAATAGTAAAAATTTTTTGTGTTTTTATTCTTCCAGAGTATGATTTGCTCGTTATTGTGGTTACCAGTATATATACTGCATACACTCCCCCACACACACCTACACACACACTCACATGCAGGAGAATTATTGAGGTAAAGAGTAAGAAATAATAAAAAGGATCTGCTGTAGCTCCTGTATCTTCATGTACAAACAAGACATTATGAGCTTTATTTCAGATCACAGAGAGAACTGAAGGGGAGGAGATAATGTTGGTGAGAAAAGAAAGAATATTGATTAGGATTGGTAAAAAGAGGGTAAAATTAGGACAAATGTTATTTTTTCCCTTTTAATTATCTTAACACAAACAGTTCCAAATTATAGTCAGTTGACAAACTTGAAAGTAATGTCAAAAGTTTCATGTAAAATTTTCTTTTTTACCCACTGTGGGTAAGAACCATGGTATTAAATGGTTCTTAAGTACCATTTAATACCATTTATACCAACAAAAAAATTACCAAATTAAGCTTTGTTGTTCTATTTGTAGCATACCTTTCATAAAACTGAAACAGAGACATTTATAATAGCCCAGAATAAAAACAAAACATGATCAGTTTTATAAAGCGCTACCACAGATTGAGGAATCCATCTTTTCTTCTGCATAGAGGACCCCTGAAGGCAGGTCAGGACAGGCTCCTACAGACAAGGTGATAATTGCCAGACCATCATCCATGTACACAAGCAGCAGCATGCCTTTTGCAAATTCAGTTGATGCAAATTTTTAAAAAAAAGAATCGTCATAGAGTGTGGATACTTTACATATCCACATAGTCTAGAATGGCTTTTTTCACTTGCTTTGTAATTGTAAATAAAAATGGAAAAGAGACTATTTGTAGCCTTAATGAATTATTTTCTTTTCACTTTTATGCTTTACACAAACTGACAGAAAAAAAAATATGACCGTTTTAAAATAACATAAATGCAAAAAACAGGGGCGAAATTACTCTATCCAGACTGTTTGTTCTTTAAATCTGTTTGCATTTCATACATCATTTACTGCATTTCTGAAAACCAAAAACTTAGTCATTTTTAGGAATTTGAATAACATTGTATAACATGCAGTGGGGGCAGCAGGAAGCAGTTTCCTGGAGTGATGCTCATGCAAGAAACTGACTTGGCCACCACAATCTATCACTTGTAAATGGTAGTAATAAAATACTGATTATGTATGTGGTTAAGCGCTAAGTTATTCATCCCTCTGGTAAATTTAGATCAAAAAATTTAATTCAACCAAGGACATTGTTTCTGACAGGAAATGGGATCCTAAAAGAAATATTGCAAAACTATATAGAAGGAGTTTTTTCTACATTTTATTTAGAAAACTGGATGTTGACAATTATTTTACTAAATAAGAGATTTCTTTTAACTTAGCTCTGCCAGAGGTACAAATGTATCTACTTGCTCTAACAACTTTTTAGTATAAATTTCCATATTTGTTTGATCTGTAGATTTGTCTCTATAGGCCTACATGTGTGTATCAAGTGAGTTTCCCTGGATTTCATTGCTTGGCAGGGAGAGCATGGTGATGTGGCTGCGAATGATGTATTTGGAAAGTAAGGGAAGGAAGGATGCATTGTGCAGGACTTGTTGGGACCTGCGTCCTAACGGAGAGACGCTAATAGCTGGGAAGAGGAGCTCCTCACAAGCTGTAGTGAAGTACATGCTGGAGCCTGCATTTCAGCCGCATCACACACACACACACGCCCCACACATCCCACTCCCATCAAATGCGGTTTTTAAGCGCACAATCACACTCGCGCACACACGCGCACATGCTGAGTCTGAAAGTATGGAGAGGTCTTGTAATTTGACAATGCTGAGGTGTTAGATCTCATTTCCAGTCGCAGTGACGCTCGTCTGCATCCAAGCTAAGGCATCATCTTTAAGAGGCAGGAGAGCGGCAGAGTTTCAGAGCTATTATCACTAATGTGTGTTGTCTTGACTAGACAAGGAGGTGGGATTACCAGGCTGGCTTAACATGGGCTTGGATGGGATTATGGTGTGTGGAAACATTATGAAAGATGGGGGTGGGGGGAATTGGTTCTTCTGTTCTCTGCCCTCTTTTAATGGTGGATCCGTCGGTATGTGGCCATAAATCTAACATTTCGTCACAACTGCAGCTGAAGACAAGAGAGGAAAGGATTTAACAAGAAAAGCTTGATGCAACAGGTAGCTCAATTTCTTGTAATCTCCAAAAGCGATGCCTTGCCACCCAGTCTTAGTGGGAGGCAAAGAGCTGGGAAAAGAGGCAACTGATTATAGTCAATATTCCCCTGCTGGCATTCCACACTACCTCAGGCTACAAGGAACGAGCATAGAATTAGATGGTTGACTATATTTAGCAACGTGACCATATGTATCCAACTTTTCTTAGAAGATAAAAAAAGGATAATAATGAAACTCTAATCTTTGACTGTCTCCTTCCATTTTTTAAAAAAAACTGTTATTCTTATATTTTCTTTCCAGACCTTTAATTACAGAATAACTATCTGTCAACCTGGTAAGTATATGCAACAGTGCTGCCCAAAAAAAAAATAATAATGCTTTTTCAACGAGCCTACATTTTGTCACAAATCACAAACTTCAATGTCTTTTCTGAGATACAACGTCGTAAACCAACATAACATACTGCACATGTACTTGAGAAATGTAAAAAAAAAAAAAGATATTTGATTTTTAAAATTTTCCTTACTAATAGTGAGAAAATTGTATTCAGTCCCCTTTACTTTGGTGCTTTTATATAAAATTTAGTCCTCTGAATTGCATTCAGAACTCAGACCATTCCCATTTGGAAACATGGTGGTGGCAGGATCATGCTTTGAGGATTCTTTTTTTTTTTCAGCAGGCAACATGAAGCTGGTTAGAAGTTATGGGAATAGAGCTGAATAACAGGGCAGTGCTAAGTCACAAGACTTTAGACTGGAGCAGACAGTCATCTTTCAACATGCAGAGCTACAATACAATACATGAGATCAAAGCAAAATTATGTGCTAAAATGGCCCAGTCAAAGTCCAGACCTAATGTACAAGTTAGTAGACGCTGCAGGACTTGAAATAGTTGTAACTCTCCATCTGATCGACTGAGCATGAAGTATTTCAAGAGCAGAATATATTCATGTCCAAATATACAAAGCTAACAGAGACAACAGTCATATTCAATGAATCAGAATATTTATTTTCCTGATGAGACTCATTTGTCAGATAAAAAGCATTTTTTTTAAAACAGCAACCTTCAATCAGATATTAAACATGCTTTTAATTAAGTATTAAAAGGTTTTTGTTATTATTCTGATGGAATATTGCATTTTCATTCCTTTTAAGCAGCAAATCATCATAATTAGCAGAAAGAAATACTTAAAACATCAGTCTGTGTCTAATTCATTTAAATAATGTGTCTGAATGAAAGTTGTTACTAAAAGTAATTAATTTTATGGTAGTATTTTAATAATATTGAACATGGCTGCACCTCAAAAGACTTTCAGCTGCATGGTTGCAGAAAAAGATGGTTATAAAAAGTATCGACTCAGGGAGGTTGAATACAAATGAGCAGCACTCAGACTTTCTGTGATTTTACAAGATACACACAACAAGCAAAATTAGACGCGATATTACAATTGACAAATTTTTGAGATATTAACAAGTTAATAAAGGGACAGAAAAAAATAGCTCTGCTGCACTATTTTCCATTTGGAGCAGATCATGTGCATTTGTAGATTTCCTTTTTTTACTTCTAGAATTATTTTAATTTCTTTTAGTATTATAGTCATGTTTGTGCTGATATATTTACATAAATTTATTTATTCATGTCTAAAAAATAAATAAAAGAATAAAATGAATAACGTTCTAATATATAGTAGTGTTTGGAACCATGTGCCAGTTTACTGTCACTTCATGATAATGTGCCACTTTGGGTTAGTCCATCCCATAAAATACACAGAAATTTGAAGTTGTTATGTGATAAAAAATATTTTGAAAAGCTTACAAGGCATAGACACTATTGGAAGAGACTATATATGCTTTCTTTTTGCTTAGCAGATTCCCATAAAAAATTCTTAGCAGCAAGTTTATTTGGTTTTAAAAAGAAAAGAATTGCTTCATAACTCAAGAAGAGGTTTTTTTTTAACCCCTCCTGATTTTGCTTCTCCAATTCTACCGTCAAGCCCAGAAGTCAGAGCGAAGCCTTATAAAAGATTAAATCCCTCACTCTGATCCCCTTGTTTTATGGCAATGGAGGCACTAAAATAATCACAGGTTATCTTCTCAATCCCTATTTTCAGTAAAAGTCATTTTCCAGTCAAACACTCCTTTGTGTCTTCTCTTGAGATGATAGCAAAGCAGTTTATCGCCTCAATGAAAAACAAAAATCAACCAAGGAGAACTAATGCTTTTTTCTCTGAGCATCAACAAGTGCTTTTAGCCAACATTACACAATGAAAACCGACATTTTGAAAGTGTTCCAGTAGTGAATTTATGAACTTATTCAGTTCATAAATTCCAGGTTCAGCTGAAGGTTTCTTTCTGTCATGAAGGAGTCGTTCCTTTCCTCTGGCGCCATTTGATCAGGAGGAGGGAATGAAGCAAAGTGAGTAACCAAACCATAAGTCGGACTTCCTTAGGTTGACAAGTTTGTACCAATTGGCATCACAAAACAAAATTTGACTGCATAACGAATAACTAGGTTCAAATTGGAATGGATGTGGTTAAAATTGAACCTGATGATTGGGTTGAATTAAACTGGGGATGCTTTCTTTTAATGAATTAAACTTTGCCAAATTTTTTAAGAAGACATTTGTTGTAAACTTATTGAAAAATGAAAGCTGAATTGAAGCAAACTGAATTGAATCTTATAGTTACGTTAGATCAAAGAGACTGTCTTTAATTTGCTCACAGAGACGTTTTGTGAATTTGATGTTTTAGGCACAAAACTTTGTCTAAAGCTGGGGTCAGCAACCATTACAAGAGATTAATGTTTACTACAGAACTTTAAAAATAATTTTGCTGAAGATGTCCAATATCAAAAGAATCTACTAAACTGTGTGAGAAGAATTCAAACTTTAGGATTTATTTTATTATTCAAAGTATTCTGTGTAGTTTCGTAGGCTGGTAAACGCACCAGCAGTATAAGGAGCTTAAGCCTGTTCACTTCAAATCTCCATAAAATATTTGCTTTGTTTGCTAGGAATAATTCTTTATCATCTCTATCAAGTATCAGACGAAAACACCAAATTTTAAAAGCAAACAGAGGATCTGTTTTTGGCTCATTGAATTATTTTCTTCCAGTTCTTTTTTTTATTATTATTCTGTTGTTTTTGGGTTATGTGAATGCAATGTGAATGCTGAGAGATTTAAAGGAGATAAAGAGGACAGGGAGGATAGAAAGGAAAACTTTTGGGCGCCAGAGGTGACAACCATGAGCGCATGCTAAGACGGGGAAGAAGGAAAAGACAGAGAAAGAAAAGTGGCAGGTCAAAGACCACTGCTCTAATGTCCAAGGCAGGATCTTCTTACATCACCGAGGACAGACTGAAGGAGTCCATCACGCATGGTTACTCCAAGCAAACACACAGCCCCCGAGGACTTCAGCCTCACACCCAGTGTGAGGGAAGAGCGGTTTGTCTCTTGTTTCTCTTGTTTCAGGGAGGTCAACTGTGTGACAGTCGGAGGTGACACCTTTCCAGCGAGAGGTTTCTCATTGGTTTGATGACAAATTACGCAGCTCCCATTTCACCTCTCTTTCACCACTGTCCCATCACCTTATACTCCTTTATGCTTCTAATGTAAATATCCTCGCTTATGTTTCTCTCAGGGAAGTTCCTCAAAGAGAGATGACGATCAAGACTTTCTTGGCCGACTTCCACTTTTTTCTGGTCTGACGTGTTGATTTCAGTTTTTGCAGATTTAATTTTTTTTTTTACTCTAAATAAAATACAACAAAACAACAAAAATAGGTTCTTGGATAGTTAGTAGCTTTGAATAGAACAAACATTAAGAAACCAATTTCCCCATTTGGATCTCAAAGAATCTGAAACCTGCACCTCAATTCTGCTAAACTAAAAAAAATAACCACCAAATTACATACTGTTGGTTGTTGGTTTATAAACAGAACACAGTGAGAGTT
Source organism: Gambusia affinis (assembly GCF_019740435.1). NCBI lineage: Eukaryota > Metazoa > Chordata > Actinopteri > Cyprinodontiformes > Poeciliidae > Gambusia > Gambusia affinis. The sequence continues at coordinate 43,443,869 of NC_057868.1, read as the reverse complement.
GATACACTTCATAAGCAGTACAAAAAAAAAAAAAAGATTTACAGATTTGACATGCTGATAATTATCTAATTCCAGTCTCTGGTTGATTGGTACTTATTCAAGCTCTGCTACTGAGGGAACATTTTTCAGACAATGTGTGAATTATATCAGCAATACATATGTGATGTTGTCCTAAGCCTATGTTTGATGGAAGGTCAGGCACATCATCAGATGAAGATCTGTAAAGGTTTGCATGATTGATTGTGTTCGGCCTTCCCTCTATCCTAAAGTTATTACAACCATGTCATCTGCACCAACATATATTTACTACAACTCTTAGATGCATATTAAATGGCATTATTTAAATATTCTCAAAACTATAACAGAATATGTCAGTGTCACACACTTAAGACAAAATGTTTCTAAGCACTTCCATTGGACGAGACTTTCTCTGCTGTGCTCATCAGGCAGATTTCTAAAAATTTTAATAGAAGACAAGATAAATCACTGGATCCGCTTTCGCCTGCACTCAACACGCCTGCACATGTGCTGGCTGGGATGAATGTGTGAGAATGAGTGTCTCCGTGTGAATATTGATGAGTGTGTGACTAACACTGAGACAGAAAGAGAAAAAAAAGCTCCTGCATGCACAGACAGGGAAGCTGCATGTCAAGGCCTCAAACGTGTGTGTGTGTATGTGTGTTTGTCTACTCACGGTCCATGTGGCGGACTTGGCGGTGCTGGACTGCTGGAAGGACACCTGGAAGGCATGCGGCCCCGGGTAGTCGGTGTTGGAGGGGATTGCCGGGGCGGGGGACAGGCCCTCAAAGGTGGAGTTGGGCTGGGAGTAAGGCGAAGGGGTGGGCACGGCCGACGAAGACGTGTTCTCGGAGCTGTAGGGGCTGGCGGACGTGGCGCGGCTCCCCAGGCTCTCCATGCTGCTGCTCAGCAAGTTGTACTGGGACTGGGGGGAGAAGCCAAGAGGGAAGAGAACCAAACAGGTGAAAAAGGGAGGGAGCAGGAAGGCAGAGGGAGGACACAGCTAGAGGTGCGAGAGAGACAGAGGTTTTGGAAGCTTAAGGGAGGTCAGGTTACAGAAGAAGAGGGAGATCTATGTGTGCACTGTGTGTGATGCTGCATGTTTAACTGAGTAGGTTTCCCACATCTGCATTTTTGGTGAAAGGTACTCATCATAAAACTCAAAGTTGCATACAATTTAAGGGCGGTCGTACAGAGGTCCCTCCTGCAGCTTCCTTGTGGCTATTTGACGCATGTTGTACAACACAGATATTACAAGATTTGACTAAATGCATGCCCTTTCCCATTTTTTTTTCTCTCCAGCGTGTTTAGGAAGAGCGATAATGTGCTGTAAGTAAAAATAAGTGTGTATGACTTCTAGGCCCAAACTTGGCTGTACGTAAACTATGTTAGAGGTTTCTGGTATAAGATGTCCACAAAAACACACACAAAAGAACAATTAAAAAAATTTTATAAACTACATAAACAAGTTCAGCCGTTCACTTTGCATAGTGATCATTAACAGTAATTTTCTTGATGCATCTTCAATAACTAGAATCCATACAACTAAATGAAAGTAATAGTAAAAGTAATCTAGATTTTAAATACAAACCAGATTTTTTTTTTGTTTTGACACATCAAAAAACTGCATTAGAAAAATAAACTACCAGCCCAAGAAAAATGTAGTATTTTTTACCTTCTTTTTCACGTAGTACATCCTCTAGAGCATTGGTCTCATTAATCAAATCTTCCGCCAGTCAAACGTCCAAACACACCAGAGCACCGCAGAGTGTAAGAGCATAACCTACAACCTCAGACCTCAAGCAAGGTGTGCACCAGTGGACATGTTCTACCGCACACTCAAGGCACATGTGCTGCCAGGACAAGGGGAAAAAAGGTGAGGACTGGTGTGGAGAGAGAGGAATGATACACTGAGATGAGGGGAGAGAAGCGGAGAAAGAAAAGAGGGATGGGAACCCAAAAAATGGTACGACATTCTAATTATGGCATGCCCGGACATAGACGGCAATGCCGGGGCGCATGTACACACATGCTCCGAAACACCTTGTAAAGGCCTACTCTACGTCAACACTGTCTGGTCTGACATCGAGAGCAAGATACAGGGAGTGAGTGAGGAGAGAGAGAAAGAGAGGGAAAAAAAACACAAAAGAACAGAAGTTCAAAGGTCAGAACCCCCACCTTCCTGCATTGCAGATCAATCTCACTCTAAATAAGAATTTGAATCAGCTGTGTTGGTGAGGTTTGTGTGCACAAAGAGGGAATTCGACTTTTTGGTTTGTGCACACAAACCTGACCAATACAGTCAGTAACACAGTCCGGTGGTCAGCGCTCTCAGAAGTAAAAACTTCCGACGGCTTTGCAAGCATGACAAAAACAATGTTATATGTTTCACATAAATTGGAAAGTAGACAAAAGTTTCAAACTTTAACTGATGGACTTTAATTTCTCAACTGTGTGTTTGCAAAAATACTAAGTGTCCACCGATTCACAGTTTTTATTTTTCAAATAAAGTGTACCACATGGACAGAGTGAATTTCTTCATCTTTTTGTGAAAAGACATTTCAAGTTCTTTAAAAATTTAGTTACACGTGTTTCATTGAAGAGCACATTTTTCAGCGCAATGTCAGTTAAATACCGTTGCAATAAAAAATGGACCCAAATAGCTTGTGCTGTATTTGGTATATTAATCTCTCTCTTTGAATACAAACTAAAAACGTTTTTCTTTTTTTAAAATCTTTCATATGATGTCTTGGAGCCATGAAACAGACTGGCGACCTGTCCAGGGTGAACCCCGCCTCTCGCCCAAAATGTTCACTGGAGAAAGACACCAGCACCTCTCCCGACCCTGTTAGGGACAAGGGTGTACAGAAAATGGATGGATGATCTCTTGGACTTTGTGTGCTTAAATAAGCTTCCCAAATCTTGCCTTAAGAATTATAGTGTTTTATCTGCGTGAGCCAATAAAATGAGTTGTTAAACAAGGTCAATAGTACTTGAAGGTGATTGTTGGTTTCTGATGTTTCATTTTAAGTTTTATACAGTCTCAGAAGCATTGCATGTCCTGTTTAATGCACATCATGTGCAGTGGGTTGAAAAAGTTTAATGTCCCATGAACTATTCTTAAACACACATTCATCCCCCACCTGCACATCAGTCTGGTTGAGGCAGAACCAATGCTGGTGGGATGTTTTCTTCAGCAGGGACAGGAAAGCAGGTCAGGAAACAACAAGAAAACCCCACTAACAATGGCCTAATCCAAGTACAAAGTTAAATTCAGAATATATGAGAAGAATTTCAAACTATTGTTTGTACTCAAACTCCACTCAATCTTTCTTAGATTGAACCAATTTGCAAAGAAGAATGACCAAAGAATTATGAGTCTGCATGCACAAGATGGTGTTGAAACCCTATAAAATACGTGGAGCTGTTCTTGGAGCGGAACGTGGCGTTGCTCAATATTTATTCAGAGGGACTGCATACAAATACAAAGCATACTTACTGGATTTTTTATTTGTGAAAAATGTAAAATCATCAAATGTCTTATTTCTATATTGCTCACAAACATAAAAGAAATCATATATACCGGTAATCAAATTTAAGGTTATAATGTGACATAGCAAAATATTGTTTTACTCCTTGATTACTTCCTTTCTTTTCTGCTTCCTTTGCTCATTCATTTTTTTTCAATCAGTTCTTCCTTCATTTTCCCTCTCTTTCCTTCCTTTCTTTCTTCATCCTTCCTTCAAAAAAAAAAAAAATCAAATCCTGGACACTTGCTGATAAAACAATTTAAGGTGCCATAAAGGAGGCAGATGGGACAATTGACTGCTTTTTTACATGTTGTGACTTTAAGTGAGCTAAAGTAAGACTGTATGTTCCTTTCTAGACGTAATTGATTAACCAAACATGGTAAGCTACTGTTAACAAGTTTTCAAAACAAACAAACAAAAAAGAAAAACTGAAAAAACAGGACTTTTCCATTACATTTCCCCTTTATAAGATATACTTATTTCAAACTTTGACTCAATGCTCCACATCCATTCACTTTGGAGAATCCTATTGGGATCTTGATCAATAGAAACCCACAAATAATATGCCCCGGTCTTATCATTCTATCAGTAAGTGGAAAAAACAAAAGTCAGTCAATGTTCAAAATTATATACAAACTATTATTTATTCACCAAAGTGTTGCTGCTTAGATCCATACATCGAAGAATTGAATGCTAGGTATGTGCTGTACAGATAAAGTCAGATTCTTAGAAAATAATGACAAACACTGCAACTGAAAAAACACAGCCGGCATTTGCAGAGATAAAAATTTTGCTTGCTCGCACGTCCATCTAAAACGTATGGCAATTAGCATTGATACTGATGTTTGCCTTTCTTCAAAGTGGGATGTAAAAAGTAATTGTGATGTCCTCCTAATGTCTGTTTACAACCAAGCTCTATTATTAAAGAAGCTTTCTGGGCACAAAAGAGGTCCAGGTGTATGTGTCAACAGCAAAAAAAAGAAAAGGAAAACGTATTTCACACACTCACACACACACACACACCCTTCATACACACACACACGCACTCCCAGGTGCGCTCTGTGTTAATACCTGAACTGAATTCACAACAAGTTGAAACAAGAGCTAAAGCCATCGCTGCAACTGTGTGAGCAACTGTGCGAGTGTTTATGTGTGTGTATGTGATTCCCATCCCAGCATCATGTGATCTTCCCTATGGGCAGTCATCCTGGCTGCTGCCACTCAAAGTCAAGCTTAAAGGCTCAAAACACTAAAAGACGAGGATAAGCCTGCTGCAGCTACCTTCACTTGTCACTGTGAATGAAACACAAAAGGTCCAGGATAAAATCACTATTACCTATTTTTACCCCCACTTATTATATCAAACCTGGTAATGATATAAAACACCACGGCCACTTAACATGTTCAACAATAGAAGTAAGCATGGTTTTGTCGCATCTATTGGAAGGTGGTTGGAAAAAAAGGAAAGCTGAACTGCACAAATGAACAAAATGAAAACATTTAAAAACTACCTGTATTTGTTTAGCTTTCCCGACGGAAACACATGGTATACAGAAGCAAGGATAGAGTGTGGCCAATGCAGAAGTATGTGCATCAAGGTTTCCCCCTGCTGGATATATGAGGTGAAATGCAAAAAGAAGACTTCAAATCTCGAAGTGCTGTAGCTTCATGTAAAACAGGTAAAATGTGAAATCTAATTAGGGCCATTATGGATACAAGGGAAGAATTAAGAGTCCCTGTTGTGTGCTTTTCTGTTACTGTCCATCTGCTTTAAGGTTTACACTGCAGGGGTCTCAAACTCCAGTCCTTGAGGGCCGCAGTCCTGCAACTTTTAGATGTGCCTCTGCTGCACCACACCTGAATAGAATAATTAAGGCTCTGGAGAACTGATCTACACAAGGTGGAGGTAATTAAGCCATTTCATTCCAGTGTTTTGTACCTGTGGCACATCTAAAAACTGCAGGACTGCGGCCCTCGAGGCCTGGAGTTTGAGACCCCTGGTTTTCAGTAATAAGTGCTTTTTGAAGGTACTGTTGTCTTTCAATTATTTCAAACCAATCTGTACATTCTCTTCTGACATCAACAAGGCAATTAATACTTTTTTTTTTTTTCTGGTCATTTTCTCTAAATCAGAGCTAATGCTCCAAAATTCAAAGTTATGCTGAAAATCTGCAGTAGGTTAGCAGTTTCTGAAACATGCAGACCAAATTTCTACTCCTAACAATAATGCCACATACTAAACAACTTAGCTTATCTTATTTGACCCTTCTCATCCCCAGTTTGTATTTCAAGCGATTCTGTTCAGTAAGTCTCAATACCTACATATATTGATTGTTGGAAATCTGATTGACTGGTGTTAAAAAATTAAAAGATTTGACTAATAAAGTGACAGGTAAATAGGTAGGAACCAAGAAAAGAAGAGGCGGTCAGATTTATTGCCTTCTGCTGTTTCTCTTGCTCAGGTAACCCCCCACCCCATAGGGGAAACTGGGAGCAGGCAGGTCCAAACTGTACCAGCCTACCTCTTAATATGGTTCTCATAATTTTACCTGGTTAACATAAACTAAAGCAAAGCACAAGAAAATTGAAAGTTATCCCCTCGGGAATAGCTTTTCAAATAAAGGAGAAACTGTTCCAAGCCAATATCTTAAAAAAAAAAATCACATTTATATTAGAAATGACTGTTAAGTATTCCAAAGTGCATATTAAACTTTACTTGTTTTTAAAATCTCAAGCACCATAATCAATAAAAATCAAGTCACATCTCAAACATTTTTTCCATCTATGCTATTAGTAAACACTTATAGAAATAATATTCAGAACAGTTTAGCAGTACAATATTCTGCATAACTGTTTTCGAATAAATCAAGCTCAGTATGCACTTTTGTAAATGTGCATCAACTCACCACATCACACAGCATCGTTAGGCTCCTGACAAGATAAACCTGCCTCTGCAATGCTTCTGTGGTCAGGTTGGACCGTAACATGTGACCTCTGCGCAGCCAGGTGACCTTTCTGCGCAGCCGAGCATGATGGAGGACCAAAGATGCCCTGCCTCTTCCTCCTTCACTTCTCTTTCTCCACTTGGCCTTCTTTATTTGCTATGCATCTAACAACAATCTAACAACAAATTCTCGCCCTTCCTCTCTCTCTCTCTCTCTCTCTCTCTCTCTCTCTCTTTTTTTTTCTGTCATGACTATTCATTAACCAGACAGACAGGTCCAGACTTGCCCACTTACCAATGACATGAGACCAATATTCAAAATCAGAAAGACCCATAACAGAGGTGGGATTGGAAATCGGATTTTGAGACAAAGATTCATATAAGTCACAAGATAAGCCAAGTCAAAATGAGCCCTGCAATTTTTTCCCTGTACTAAAAAGAGATTTGCTGTTTATTTTTTCCTTGTGAACATGAAGTTTAACAAGCGCCACCTGCCGAGCGATCACCTGCAAACTTAATGTGCTTGCTTGTTAATGCATCCGCACATAGACACACACTAGCCAACAGATGGCTCTTGTGGAGAAGCAAGGGGCACTGTGGGATTTCATGATCCCTCCCTCAGCACATAGACACACACACCCACTTACAGAGACCACCCCACAGTCCCAACAGATCGCTCAGCAGAGAAACAGAGAGGGAAAAACCTGCTGAGGAGAGGGAAATCATATAGGTGGGAATTCTCCCTGAAAAGGAGGGAAAGGGGAAAACACACCAAAAAAAGGCTAAAACTGTTTATGTATAAGAGCAAAAAGCAGGTGAAAATATTATTTTATTTATCTAAAATGCTCTTTCCAAAAAAAAAAAAAACCTAATTAAATTATATGCTTCTGAAAACCAAAGCAGCACTCATGTTCCTACCATGACATTGTCGTTCATGTCTCTGATGTGATAGACGTCCATGGAGACCTCTGCACAGTTTCGGTGATTCCCTGGCGTACTCGTAGATGGAACCGGGTGCTCACCTCGCTGGCTGCTTGGGGGAAGCTCATAATAGGTGCTGTCTGGCTCCCTAGGTGGACAAAAATATGATGAATGTGAAATGTTCACAAATAAAGTAAATTTATGAAAAATTCAGCCTGTAGCCTATTTACTTTCACAAAAACAATACGGCTATTTTTTCTTTATTTTCTTCAAAAACATGTTTTACAACCTAAAAGTATTTTTAAAATTTTTAATCAGCTTAGAAAATTTTGTGGCAAAAAACATTTAAAATAATTATTTTCCTTCACATATCTTGAACAAGAGATTATGAAATGACATCCAGGATCCTGCGTAAAAAAAAAAAAATCACTCCGGTTTTAAGTAACAAATAGAAATCTTGAATAAGATACTAACTTTGGCATTATCAGTCTGCTGTGATGTAAAGCCATGTTTTATTACTATCACAAATCAATAGCTAGACATCACAATAAAGAATGGGAAAACTATTTGAGGCACGACTGAAACATGACTCTTTTTTCCAACTGTTCATGTCACCCCTAAACAGAATGGTTCCCTAAGTGAGGTGTCATTTCACCCACATCAAAACTATTATTAAAACGCTACTGGATTATTAGAAGAATTCAGCTGGTAATGTAATTTATTATAAGGCTGGTTTATGATAAAAACCACACTTCTTTATATTAAAGCCTGGTTGATTATAGAAAGTTAATAATTTACCTTCACCGTCAGAAAACCTTTGCATCACAACTTAAAGTGGAAGCAACATACATTTGTTTTTCATCTCATTGTGTAATCTATAAAATTAATTGCCATAAAAGCAATGAGTTAAAAATAGAAAAAATAGATTGCTTTAATAAAAAGTATAATAGTAGAAAGCAGTGATCAGCAGATGTTGACTCACAGAGAGCTCCACAGGTGCTCCAATGTGCCTCCTTCCTCAACAACAGTGGACTGGGACATCTTAAAGGACGGGCAGTCTGATGAGGGGCAGATTGCACTGCGAGCCACAGAGATATTTTATTAAGTTTGCATAATGAATGGTGAATATCTGGAATAATAAATGCATGGATAGTGCAGAAAAATCAGTCAACATTAAAATCTCCCAAACAACCACTGGTGTGTGGTTACTTTCTTATAGAGCAATTTTGGTATGAGTTATTTGCAAAGTAGAGTCAAACTACTTAACTCATGTAGAGCCTTGAGACACAGACAGCCAGAAATATAAATTTTTTTATCCACATCAATCTTTGGGTCATCATAACAGAGAAGTTTGGTGGAGAGCAAGTCTAAGACTCTTTACAAAGGGTATGACAAGTGCTATTGCCTACTCGGTTTATTCACTTCTAAAGTCTAAAACTTGTTTTTGAAAATGACATCATGAACAACTAAACTGTAGGGGTGCACAGAATTATCGGCCAGCCTATTTATCGACGCCAATTTCCTTAATTTTGGGAGATCAATAGTGACCCCACTGTTACCAACTCCACAACTTTCCTGCTATATGTTAAGCAACATTTCAGACAAAAAAAAAATGGAATCGGCCAAAATCGGAAACGGTAGGTTAAGCTTTTTAAAAGATTGGTAATCAGTCAGAAAACTGCAATCGGTGCACCCCTACTAAAATGTGCTCTATTTCCATCATTGGTAATTAATGCGTGATTGCTCCTCTCATTGAGCCCTTCCTCCTGTGTCCGAGATGGAGACAAATATTGAGCTATTTTTGAGGGAAAACTACATTTCTTAATAAGGTTCACAAACCAAGAGTGTGCTTAAAAGAATCTGGAATCAGTTTGAAAAGTGAGTATTTATTTATTGTATCTAGACGCTTTAAAAGTATTGAGTTTTTTAAAAACAGAAGAAAGAAAAAATAACTCTCACCAATCACAAACTGAGTTTTTAAATGTCTGTTCAGGACAGAACAATCTAGTTTACATATTTCAGATTTTGAACTACGTGTTATCAACTACACAATAGATTTCTTACAAAAACAAACAAACAAAAAATAGTAAGTGCTGAATTTTGTACCAATTGCAATCTTGAATGTAAACACCTTCAGTTTTGCAGTGACCAGTGGACAACAATGACAGACACCCCACCAACTGTCCATGCCAATAAATAACAGAACATCTGCTTGATTAGCAAGTGCTAACTTCTTTTGCATACCGCCTAGTAGAGAAAGACGCTCTGGGCGAAGAGCCATACCAAGAACATCCAACGCCGTGCTGTCGTTATTTTAACACGGCTGTTAAGTGGGCCGTGGTGCTGCACAGATAATGTTTTTACCGCGGAAGTTGTTACACAAAGTTTTCGTCGAGTGAAATAGTGGAAGGGGTTCAACACACACGGGAACACAGAACGCCTTCATTCACGTGTGATTGCACTTATGTAGCCCCAGCGAGGTGCCACAGGGCGCCGGGGGGCCTGAGCGAGTCCAGACCTGCCTTTTCCATTCCGAGGGGAAGCCTATCCTCCCCAGTTTCTGCACCGCATCCTACTGTCCTCTTTTAATATGACTCCATCACACACGCTAATGGCAGAAACACTATTGCGCCACCGTACCACTCCAGGTCGTGCTGGACAGATTTGGATCACACTGAACAAACTACCTTCTGGTTTTTATTACTATTTCGCTCACTAATAAGTAGGCCTATCTCTTGAATTGTAACACGTCTTTCTTGTTTCCAGCGGCCTACATTTGATAAAGTCGCAAAAACCAGGCTTACCGCGATTGATGATGATTCGATGTCTTGACTTTTCGTTTAGCCTCCAGTTTGAATATGCAGAAATTGCTCGCAGTTAAGACAGGCTGACATCTTGATAGGGATATTTGTTTGTGAAAGTTTATTAAGAGCCGCGCAGCAGCGTCGCATCTCTTTAGGTACCACCAGCGTAGCAGTGATTGCGCAAGAAAAAAACCGGCTAAAGTACAGGAAAAATACACACTACAACAAATAAGTCCCAAATCTTAATGATTTAAAAATTCTCCGAATTGCTAAAAGTGACTATAGGACTGTCTGTACAGGACACAGTCATCTTTACTTTGGTCTTCACCGAATCGATTGGAGATATGGAACTTCCTCGGTAAACATCCGCGAAGACTGCTGAGCCAAAAATTATTTTAGCTTTTTTTTTTTCCTTTTTTTTTGATGATTTAAAAAAGGAAAAAAAATAAGAAAAAAGAAAAAAAGAAACGCTGACATGGTCTGAAAAACAATAGCAACTGGCTGCAGTAAATTCCCGTTGTTCCAACAGGGATCTGCCGCCGCAGACAGACGCAGATCCCTGGTCGGATTGTGAGAGCAGGTGGTTTTGAAAAAAAAAAAAAAAAAAAAAGTATTACCAGACAGAAAAAAAGGTCGTAAGCGCTCTTTGGCATCAAATTTTTCATAAATAAATAAGCAAATAAATAAATCAAATTATCCTGCATTAATATTTTTACTGGATGCGCGTAATATTAACCAAATCACACTGATGAGCTGGTGGGTATTACGAAGTAAATAAGGTGAAGTATCCAAATACAACAAAAAATGGCGGGCAGTTTTTGTTGAATACGAATCAGTAAATTAGAAAATGAATTAAATATTTCAATCTCTTTAATGTATGTTGGTCTTACGCAGAAAAATTTTCACCGGTCTCTTTGCGTCTTCACTCCACGGTTACAGCGACCATGACAACAAACATGGCTTATACACGCACGTTCCCTTCCCAAGGGTTATTTAGTGCGAAGGAGAAAAAAAAGAAAAAAAAAAAACAGGTCTCGAATGAGAAGAAATTAAATTTTAAAATTGTTTTAGATGCAATCAAGTTAGGCCCAAGTGGATTATCTCACCTTAGATAATTTAATGCACTGCTTATCTTGATGTAAGATCTGAGCGTGTTTGAAGTTATTAATATTTTAATGTTATGAAATTTGGACGTTAAATCCCAGCTATTATTTATGAAAGCTGTGCCTAAAATTATATATTTCAATAAAACAAATTATCCATGATTTTCGTTTATATCTATTTTAAAAGTCCACATCTAAAATGACGCTATTGCTTTTGTGATGTTTAACAAAATCAGATGTATTTCCTGTTGCTCTGAAACTAAGCAAAACAAAAAAAGGGGCTAGAAAAATGCACACCATATGCAGTCCTTATACACGGGTATCTTCACAACAATTATTTAAATAAATAGCTTTACATTTGAACCTTAATCAATAGGTAAAGGGAATTTAGCTTTCCAAAAGTCTATTTTTTCATCTTTTCTGTTTAAGTTATTTAAACAGAAGCTGAAATATGAAGAAATATTACGCCTACCTGAAGGTTGCGCTTATTCCAATCCAAACAACCAGGAATGATATTGCACCGAGAACCTGTTTGTTTATCGAACATGCCAAGAAAGTGACCCTCCATAAAAAACAGCAACATGGAAAAGGCAAACAAACAAAACATATATCGACCGAATTTAGCTCTGATAAGAGAGGAAGAAATTTATTGACTTTTCAGAGAAGCAATATGAAATGGAGAGAGGAGGGAAAGTGATTTGCATCCTCTTCAGAGAAGTGATGGCTTTGCTGATCTACACCGAAGAGAAGGAGGTGAAGCGTCTTTTTTGCGCTGAGGGAAGCAGAGAGGGGGTAGCGCGGTTTAGCCGCACACAAGCGGGAAAAACCTTGTCCCTTTTCAAGAAAGAAAATAGCTGTACCCTAAATAAAACCTGCTTAATTTATTTGTATAGACATGTTTGGTTTGATATATAAATTACGAAAAGACATCAATCAAACCATTTAAAGTGTTATACACACGAGGACGGTATGAACAATGTAAAACTTATTAATAGACTCCAAAATAAAATAAAAAAGCCTGGTCATGGGAATAAAATACTTCTGACAATACTTTTCTTTATATTTGGTCTACATGAGCATTTTCACTCGGGCAGACAAAACAAAACAAAAAAATCTTTTCTTAAACGACATTTCCCATAAGGCATTTCGGTGGAAGCGAGCGCTGATTGGACAGCACCGGTGTGTCATTTTACGTTCATAGAAACAAACCCAACAACAGTTGGATTAAAAATGTGAGCCCAACGCTTTCATACGAAGAAACAAACTCTGAATGGCCTCTAGACGTCTGTACAACTCAGGTTTTGCCAAAGGAAGTGATGCTGCTGAAGTTAAGAGTAAGTGTTACTTGTTTGAATATTTTCCATGGTTTGTCTTCACATTAACCGCTAACTAGTGCTACATGCTAGCAATGATCGAGCCCAGTTAGAGCTAGTTTATCGGAATTCCTAATAGTTTATGTTTGCATTTCACGTCTTCATTTATACTGTAGTGGTTTGTTAACAAATAATATTTTCATTAAACAAGAAAAAACAAATGGTTGTACCGCCGGGGTTGATGGCGCTTTTATTTTATGTTTTGCCAGCGAGTCAAAATAACACATTTAGCTTTTTAGAATCAGTGCTTTCGGGTGTTATGTTTAAAAACGGTGTGATTTTGGTTTAAGTTTGAACGTAGTTTACATTTTAATGATTTGGCTTATTTTGGAGAAAAACTTTATATTGCCTAATGCATTGAGTGTAGTATTTTTCTGGACTTATGCTGCCATCACGCGGTAGTATGAGAAAACTACAATATCAACTGTGTGCAGTTGAAAATGTGAAGACAGATCTTTGTGTATGCTTGTAAGATTGAATGCAAAGTTTGTGTTGTCTGTTTATAGGAACAGTTGTGATTGCAAAATGAATTTCTCTGAGGTCTTTAAGCAGTCCAACCATCTTTGCAAAGTTTCCCCAGATGGAAAATATTTGGTAAGTCTTTGAGTTGAATTCTTTTATTGTTTTATGGTAAGCCACATTTACAGTGGCAGAAGTATCAATAAATATGTAAAGTCTTATGTGGAGACACACCAATCAGCACTTCTCTGGCAAATGACAGTTTCTGTTTTTCCACTATGTAATGTTAAACATAAAGGATAAAAATATGCTGTAGTTTTGAGTGTAACAAAAAATGGATGATTTACAAGATTACACATTAAGGTATATGTAGCTGGCCTTAATCCGACTTTTTTTTATTTATTTTATTTATTTTTTTTTTTAGAAATTCTTAGTTTTGTCTCATTTAATAGAAAAGCTACCAGATTTTTTATTTCAACATTTGATGTGGTGATCAAGGGGCATCGTCTGATTCCAACCTCTGTCCAATTTATTGTGCTCCACTGATATTATGGGCCTTTTATTCTACAACATTTGCTTTTTCTTCCACAGGCTACCTGTGTACAATACAGACTAGTTGTGAGAGAGTTTAGCACTTTGCAAATCCTGCAGCTCTACACCTGTCTGGATCAAGTATCACACATGGAGTGGTCCTCTGACTCTTTGTTCATCCTATGTGCTATGTACAAGAGGGGGCTGGTACAGGTAACAGATACAAGTATAAGCCTAGATCCAGATTTAAGTTTAGCAATTTTTTTGGGGGTGCGGGGGGAGCTGAGAATCAACAATTTAGGGTCTTGGGATTAAACAAAAAAAATAAAATAAAAGCATGTTTATGCTGTACTTTATATTGCAGACAGTACTAGCAAATAGATACAGATCTGGCTAATTATATTTTGTTGCCAATGTTTCTTTTTAATTAATATCATTTATAGTCAAACAGTACTTGAGTATGAGTTGAAAGCTTAAAAGTTTGGCAACCACTGTTTTAAAATTCATTGATTATCATAAACATGTTACTGATTGCTATGGAAATTCTGTTTTGCTTATTTATTTTTTCACAAAGTTAATCCAATAAACAAACAAAAGACTATTGTTTGTAATTATAATTTCTTTCCCTTGAAATCCTGTGGTGTTTAGTTTGACACTCAAAAGCTGAAATCAACACCATGAAATTGATCTTTTATATAGCAAGAATTAGTTGTTGTTTTGTAAATTTTCTTTTAAAATTATTTATAGGCAATAGTCTGTTAAAATGCATTATTTGTGATAGTTTTCTTTATGCAGTTTATATAAATTAGATTAAAGTAATTTCCCCCTTTATAAAAACACATTAAAAGAGAGAATTATAAGTAAAGGATGCTTGACTAACTTTTCAAGGCTTTAATTATGATTTTGTTTCCTCTGGAAAATAATTAATAGAGAACACGACAGTGGTTCGTATTAGTATTTTTATTAGTAAGTTAGTAATATTTTACTAAAAACTAATTTATGTTTAAAAAAATACTTTAAAAATCCTTCAACATCACAGCCAGAGATTGGTGCTTTTTATTTAATACTCTTCTTTTTTTAGATATAATTTAAAGTTATTCACTCAAATAAAAAGCAAAACCCATTTGTTGCACTGAAACACAAAAAGATGAGTCTTAGGCTTTTAACAATAGCAAATTGGTCTTAAAATGTATAGTATGTAAACCGTGTGCCTCTGACATGTTACTCAAAAACTCCAGTTTTGTATTTAATTTCAAATATGTTTAGATTGTGTGAAAAATTTATTGTCAAAAAAAAACACTCCAGAAACAATAATCACTGGAATCAGTAATTTGTTTTTAGCCAACAGTTTGGGAGAAATTGGATGTCACTACTCTAGTGGAAATAATTTTTCTTTTCCTTGTGAACTTGGTCATGCTGAATATAGTGGAAACATCTTACCTTTGAAAGGGCATCCAGTGCCAGTCTTTCATGGTTTCGAACTTTCACTCGTCTTTCAAAGCTTAAAATCAACGGTTTGAAATGACCAATGTGTCTATAAGAACCGCTATGATAACTGCTTGATGGTTATTCTTCTGCCATTGTCTTCCCCGGCTGTGGCGTCGTCTTCAGGTGTGGTCTCTGGAACAGCCAGACTGGCACTGTAAGATCGATGAGGGCTCAATCGGACTAGTCTCCTCACGCTGGAGTCCAGACGGACGTCACATTCTCAACACCACCGAGTTCCATGTAAGTGTGAAGGTAGTTGATGCACGCGTGCATGCATCTAATGCAAGTGCTTTTATGTGTGTGTGTGCTTGTTTGGTTTCAACTGTTGCTGGCTTGTGAGGAAGGGGAGACCTGAAAATAGCCAGACACCAGAGCTTTCCTTGACTGCCTCTACGCCCCCCTGACCCCCACCTGCTGCATGTATTCAGCCTGATTTCATTCCTCCCCTCCTGTTAGCGTCCTGTCATACATGAGTCTCAAGTACCTTTAACACATGGGTGAAATGTGTGCATGCTCTGTTATGATCATTGCAAGCAAGTTGTTATTATAAACTTACAGTGCTAAAATACAAAATGGAAGTATAATGAAATCACTTAAGAAAAATGTCAGCTCTGAAAAAGGGGCCACTCAAACGTTTGTATTCTTTAATTTTTAAATAATTGATTTTATGGATTGGATGGATCCATGAGTCTGCTGCCTGTCAGTAAAGCGATCAAGTTTCGTCTGTGAACCTTTGAGAATTCTTGACCATAGAATCCTTAGCAAGCGTTTTGATGCTTGTAAAGAGTTGATTTTCTCCCACATATTTACGAATCTGAGCGTCTGGTGAAATAGTTGTTATTCGCAAACACAATCTTACTCTAAAACTTGAATGTAAAACAGTTTAGATAAAATGGAGAGATCAGCTAAACGAAGGCTCAGCTGGCTTTTCTTCTCTTTCTCATTATCTCCCTCAACTCATGAAAATCTAATTCCTCTTAGGTTTGGAAGTGTCCAACTTCTGCTAAATGGTTCATGCCAATCAATCACATCTCAGCTCAGCTGAGATAAATATAAATCAAACCAATTCCAAGTATTTAGGGGAGTGGAATCAAACATATCTCATTACAAATATGTAAATAAACACTCATCACACATGTCTTAGATATTATGTAGTTATTACATTACTTTCACATTTTGAAAGTGTCCCTGTCTCTCAAGAGATGACAAATTGTACCATGCTGCATATACATAAGCTTAAACATGTTTCCCTTTGTATGCGTTTCTCTGGTTTGTTTAGTTAAGAATGTAGTTATGTAGTTGGAGATATCAACTTGATTCAATCTACCATCATAAAATCTTGTTGTTTGTGTCCCACATCGTAGTTTAGTCTGCTTTGATTGCAGCTTATTGATGGTGTATGGAGGGTTGAAGTTGAGATAATGTCTTACAGTCCACCTATAAACAAAATACTAAAGCCCATTGCCATCTTTGTATAAAAAAGTGTGTAGATGTTGGACTTACTTTGGAATAATTTAAAGCTTTCTGCCAGTTAGACAATTGATATAAGAATGTCCCTTTTCTTTGCTAAATCTTAAGGAATCATCTTAAACTTTGACAAGGAAGGATGGGTCTCATAGTAGCGACAAATAAGCTCTGAACAACCAAAAACCAATGACTTCACACATAGTGGTCATAAAAGATCAAATGTCAACATATGTTTTCTACATATAAGTACATTAAAAGCAGTACACTTCTAGAAACTTTTTAACAAAAAAAATCCTTTGAGGGATTTAGATCTTGAGTTTTGAATTAAGACTTTTTTTTCTGTCACACATCTAGTATATAAACATGTTCCACTCCTGTTTAACCAGCTCTACTGCCAAAAACAAATAAGTCAGCAGAAGTTGACTGCACATTAATAGAAGTTGGCAAAACTACACCAACTTCTATTAATGTGAAGTTGGTGTAGAATAATAAAGATGTGTTTGGTTATTTTCTGTGCATCATAATTCCTGTTTTATATAGAGTCCAGAGCAAGCATGTGTTTATAAAGGGTGAGAAAACATAGCTGTCCTAAGGCCATGTGGAATATGACAAGGCACCATGATAGGCCATGTCTGTCATACTGAACCTGACTCCAGGACTCAGTTGACAGGTGTTGTGGTGCAACTACGTAGTCCGTCTGGTCTGGAGAAGGGTGCAGGGAGTGCAAGTGTCTGTGGTGTTAGTGCTTTGTGTCTGTTTGTGTCTTTCAAGAAACAAAACAGGAGTGGGTGGAATGATCCCACCTGCTGTGAAAAAAAAAAGTCTGATTTTGATCTGCTGATTTCAGATTTGCTGATATGTTTTAATTAGAGATGTACCTATCTTGCTTTTTATTGGTCAATATCCCATTTTTATCTTAAAATATCATTTCCATTTATTCATCAGGAAATGTCAGTCTTTATCTTCTCTTTGCTAAAGTTAAATCAAACTGTGTCACAGAAAACGCATACAAACATACATACTCTGAGTTTTAAGTTGATTTTCTTTCCCGTAATAATTTCATATTGGACTTGCCTGTCATTTTGATTTAAGCAAAGATAAATCAAAAATGGCTGTTCTTGATCATTGACTAATAATTTGAGCATCACTAACTTAGACAATGTGGGCTTTATAACCATAATGGCTGCACCAAGGGTTCATATGCAGTCTGGCAGAGAATGGACTGCCATTCAAGTTCAGCTCTGTAAAAATATGGAAAAATTAAACATGAAAAGTCAGTATTTCTTGAATTTCTTCTGCATTCCGATCTTGAAAACTTCAAACCCCTCTATTAGTTCATCGACCCATACATCTGTGGAGTCATACATTCAATTCAGATCAGAGTATTTATATAGTTTAATTTATCACTACAGTTAATATTAATTACTACTTGCGCCACTATGATTGATGTCATTGCAAGATAAAAGTGTTGTAATTTTAACAATTTATTTGTGCCTGACCAACAAAGCACACAATTTAAGAAATATGATCTTGAACTTTTGTTTGTAACTTCCATGTTTTTATGCAGTTCTTCTGCTCTACCTGATTTAAAGCCTTTGTTATGCTCTTGATCTTACATTGTTCTGGATTGGAAGTGATGTGACTTTTCGAAACCATGCTGCAAAAGTTTCAAAGGGAAAGGAACTGTTAATTGCAGTAAATAAGCATGAATAATTTTTTAGCACTCTACAAATTCACTGTTTCAAACTAAATGGTTCATTAGTTACTGAGCTTAGCTTAGTGACACATAATTAATACTGTGGCATCCAGAGTGTATTGTTCTTTAAACATTCCATGGTAAATAACTAACGATAGTTTAAGTAATTAACGCTTCCTTACTTACCATGGTGTTGTGCGTAGGATGTGCCAAACCAACACAAAGCAAGAACAAAACTGATAATAATTCCAACTTTGCCAAACAGCCCACTGAACTTACCTTCACCCTGAATCAGGATTTCATTAAGGCAGTGCCAGGCTGGTGTTCGTGTCAAGCTTAAATTTCAGCTCCACTCATAAACAGCCTGCTATATTAACTTGTTTAGTGACAGCTGCCTATGCTTTGCATCGTGCCTTTGTGGAAGTGTTTGTGCACAGTACACCAAGCTGGTAAATCTGCTTGGTGTACTGCTTTTGTTTTTCCACTTTTAACCTAAACCAAAATACCTCACTGTTTTTGGGATTTTATTTATTTTTTTGATCACTTTCCTAATCTGGGAGAAAAGGATGGGCCCCACATCGAAGACGTACTAGAAAGTAACTCAGCTGGAAGTGTTGCATTTGCTTGTCGTCTATAAGTTTTAAGTTCCAGTCATTTGCCTGAGTACCTCGCAAAATCTCCCTCCAACGTCACTGTTTATCTTTATAACCAGTAAACCCAAGTTGGAAAAAATTTATAGCCAAGGAGAGGCTTGAGGGTATCTTCTTTTAGGATTTTTTACATTGTTGAGATCAGATCAGCCAGGATGTTTTTGGCAGGTTCAGCTGAAGCATTACTTACATGTAACATAGTTGGCAATATTGCTACTGTAGACTGTAAATGTAGGCAGCAGATGGAACGCAGCGTGGGACAATAACGCAGCCCATTGCCTTTGTGGGCCACGAGAGGCCATAGTTCCTCGGT
Organism: Gambusia affinis; assembly: GCF_019740435.1. Lineage (NCBI taxonomy): Eukaryota > Metazoa > Chordata > Actinopteri > Cyprinodontiformes > Poeciliidae > Gambusia > Gambusia affinis. Next base: position 43,424,572 of record NC_057868.1, on the reverse strand, counting down.
AAATTCATGAGACGGTAACTGGAGATATAGTCTATATTGGTTTGAGATGGTTTTTTATGTGGAATGCCCTCTGTCTAATCCTCTGTTGACAGATAGGGTTATCCAGCATCAGGTGAACTTTCTTATTCTCCAGCCCTCACACAACCATGCAATAAAATAGATGATAAATTTATTACAGACTTTCCTCATTACCTGTATTTTCTCACAGAGTTCTTTATTTTTTAAACACATGGTTAGGTTAGGGTAACCACCAGACCACCGATACGTCTCAAATCCTATCCACCCACTTTAAAACTGCTCCTCCAGGAATGTGAGAATACTTCATTTCAACCCTAGCTTTACTGACTCTGGTTCTAATTGCATTCCACCACAGAAGCGAAATCATTTCCCACCTATTTTGCTCACACACACACATTTTTCCCTCCTCAGTTTAAAGTTACACTCTGTTCTGGTCCTGATCACTCTGCATTGCATATGTGGCGGCCTCGAAGCATTTATGTGTAAAGCATGTGGGTGTTTGAGCGGTGTTGACTCTGGTTGTTATGGCAGCTTAACGGAGGGGAAGTCCAGAAAGTCTGCTGTGAGATGTTATTGCAGGGTCTACACAGCTGGTTGTCCAAACTGGCTGACTAAACAGAAGGGTCAACACTTCAGTCCGTTTCAGTGACAGATTTATCCCCTGTTCATATGTCTGACTGAATGCTATAACAAAAGGTCCTCATTTCAGAAGTGTTGTTAAAAGTTATAGACTCTAGAAATCAAAATTAGGATTATTAAGAATGATCATCCAAAAGAAGAGTTACTTTCCTGTTTTTGTTTTTGTTTATTTTTTTTTACCCAAGTAAAACTTACTCTTCTGTTAATATTGAATCATCTCAGTCTTATAAGAATCACTAAATAACAAAGAGGGTTAACAGCAGAAATTGTATAAGTTACACCGCTGAATATTTAATGCAAAAGATTCACTTCTAATACTTTGGATATGACATGCCACGATACTATTTAAGGCTTTAATTATTGCCCAAAAAATGACAACACAGGTTTGCAACCACATATAAAAGCTTGATATAAACAGATTATGCACTGCATAATAAGTAGGCATGTTTTTGTTTTCTAATAGCCTTAAATTGCCACAAATATTATTTCTGAGAAACATTTAAAGTTTACCATAATTTTTGTTTATTTAGTTTTAGTCACAACCTGTGCATGCTAAGTGCAAACAAACAAAAAAACAACACCTCTCAGTGTCCGCTAACAACCAGGGAGATATTCTGTAGTAAAACATCATCAGTTATGGCCTAGCAACTTTGGAGTTATTCTGTTTAAATGATCATTGTTGAGGATCCAAGCTTTTAAACAACCTTATTCAACTATTTTCCTTGACTATAATTTAAGGGCTGCTTCCTATTTTTTTGCTCATGAACTTTGCTGAACTGAGTTTGGTGGATATTTGAGTGACTGTTGTCAAAACTGACCATTAACACGTGGTTCCTTGTCATGTCGGCTTGTGGTCATATAGTTTTTCTTCGCTGCTGCTTTACATCTGTCAGTCTGCACGCCACTCGCAGCTACACAACTGTTAATTTGTCACACTTGTAGCGGACATGTCTAACATTAAACTATGGAGCAGACAGAACAGAGTGAGCCAGTTTCCTGCTATGTATATATGAACTCTCATATATGAGTTAAATGAGAGCATGAATAACTTGGACTCTACTTCCAATCAGTATATCCTCCCTTACAAAATTACCTTTCAAATTTTGCCAATTTTAATCAAATTAACATGTTTAAAATCTTCAAACAAATTGGATATGAGACAAAGTTAACTTAAATGAATAATAATAAAAAAAAATGTTTATTTGATTTTATTTATTTTGAGAATAAAGCAATCCAAGCTAACCTGATCCTGTGGAGATAAACAAAGTTATTTCCCTGGTAATTATTAAATTATGAATTAACATTCATGCACCAAATTGTATTTGTTCAACTGACTTCTAGTATTTTCAGTCAAGTCTGAATAAAGCCTGAGCTGCACAATCAAGACTTTATTTCAATTGAACCTTTCTGACAACAGACTGAAATATTTTAAAAAGCAACACATGGCATCCGTATGTAAAGACCTTCTAGAATGTATGAGAGCGATTATCCAGAAATGGGGAAATCCTGGCAGTGTGATAAAACTTCCTTGGAGTGTTTGACCTACCAATATTTCTCCAAGAGCCTACAGAATTCTATAAAAAACCAAGAACAACTTAAAAAAACACTGTAGACATCACTTTCATCAGTTAAGGTCAATATTCATATTTCAATTATAAGAAACACAATCCCCTGCTAAGATTTTTAAGATGTATAGGAAATATGGCCGTATGAGACAAAATTAGTGGAACTTGTAGAAGATGTTATGTAATGATCCATTACATCTGATGCGAAAAAGTACAATATTTCAGAAACGGGAAACAACTATTAGAATTATTGATTATTATTTCTTCACATAGGACCAACTTGTTTTGGAAAACCGTATTCCCTCAATGAGTTAAATCATAGTTTGTTCTTACACAGATTATCTCAGTCTAGTGTTAAGACATCATTTGCTCATCTGAGACATTTGCATGCCAGTCGGTAAAAACAAAACAATCTTGAATCTGAGCAGCTTCTGTTTGTAGCTGGCTTGACACATTTCCTGAAGAGCTTTTCTCATCAAAGATCAGACTGTGAATTACATCTGTCTTCACATGTTGTGAGATAAATAAATTTGTGTTTTTAGAGTATGTTTTTACTAAAAAAAAAAACAAAAAAACAAACAATTCTTGTGTTTTTTTGTTGTTGATGTGACAGCTGAGAATTACCGTCTGGTCCCTCTGCACGAAAGCCGTGTCTTACATCAAGTATCCCAAGGCATGTCAGAAGGGTGAGTATGGGAGTGGTATTATGAATGTTTACAGTATGTACTGCTATAGTACCTGAGGACAGGGTCAGCTGAGTGCCTTGACATACCTCATTAATCACTTACTGCTCTTTACCTTGCGGCAAAACCCAGGATATGGCCAAAGTATGGTCGTCACTGGTGACAGCTGTGCTCCCTCTTCAGTAAATGGGGCATGCTCTTCATAACGGCCCTGTCAGCAACTACTGGATATATGATTGTCTCGGTCTCTACTCATTTTCCACATGTAATGCTATGCCCCTCTACAATCCGTTTATCTTCTGCACTGTCATATAAATGATTTGGCCGCGGTCGTTGCATGCCGCAGACTCGATGGTGCCAAACAATCAGATAATTACATTGCATCCAACACACAGAACTCCACGAGAGCATATTCAGTGGAAAACATCGGCCTCCGCTGTTATTCCAGTCAGTAGATTGAACTGTTTATATTAAATAGGAGAAAAATCTTTGAATAGTTTGATTGTATTTTTTTTATCAGTAAACTGTCAACGCAGTTATGTAATTTATTACCAATGAACACACTTGGTATTCTACTAACTGCAGCTCTTTCAGCAAATTGCCATTGCGATGATTATTTTTTTCAGTAAACGAGGGATGTTGGGTTTTTTCAACTGAAAAAGCGCTCAGGCCCACTCTCTCTCCTGACACACTTTTGAACCAGATCAAAGTTTAAAAATAATTTTATTTCCAGGCGGGACAGTTATGCCGGTGTTGTTTTCACCTTATGACCTGTGCATTGCAGCTTGGGGAGTGTCTCCTGGTGTGGAACACTGCAGCTCGAACTGAATGTTGCCACTTAAAGAGATAGTTTAAGAGTTTAGTGGGGTTGAATGGCGTACTTGTGAGTGGTTAGTATTAGCTACAGAAGACAGTAGCCATTGTGATCAAAGTTAGAAGAATCATAGAAGAATACTTGAATCCATCCTTCCATTGTCCAGCTTTCACTAGCTGCTGGACAGCAATTGAGCCTGTAAAGATTAATAAAATGAAAGCAAGGATGACCTGTCTTTCTATGGGATGTCTTCCGTCATCTTTAAAAATATGTAGAACTTTGTTTTCTGGCCATCACCAATCTTTAGAAAGTCTGACCTGCCAATACTGCCTTTATTGATTTTTATTTATTTATTTATTTTGTATGAAAAGTTGCAAAATTTTAGTATTGTTCTACCATTTGAAGCAGACATTAAGAACCTCTATGAAATCTGGTCTTGTTGCTCTTTCACCCACAGGAATAGACTTCAGCAGAGATGGATGCTATATGGCTTTAGCTGAGCGCCGTGATTGCAAAGACTATGTTAGTATATTTGTATGTGACGACTGGCATTTACTCAGAGTAAGTAGGACGCCGCTTTGCTTTATTTTTTTGAAAAAAATGGTAAATTCCGTCTTTGCATAATCAACTTTGTATATTTGTATTTTGTCAGAGCGTCTTAAATTGTTTTGTGTTGTACTTTGGTTTCATTGTTTTAACATTTTGTTTGTATTATACATTTAATTCATTTTTTAACTTATTTTACAGCATTTTGAGACTGAAAGTCAGGACCTCGCAGGTTTGGAATGGTCTCCCAATGGATGTGTGCTAGCCATGTGGGACAGCTGTCTAGAGGTCTGTTCCTTTAAGATTCAACAACTGAAATAAAACTAACTGTACTAATGACAAATATAGATATGAATCATTCTTCAATGCATTAAAAAAGCAAAAAGTTACCAAACGCCTTTTAAAGCTGCTGATTGTGCTCATTGAAGTTAGACTTGTCTGTCTTCCATTTTCCCCAGTCAAACAAAAACCTGAACACCCTGTTGATTTGATCTTGTGCCTGTGTGTCAATTTACATACTTTATTTAGCCTAATATAATATCTTTAATTCTGCCCATTTTGATCACTTTTGTATAAATCAGACATATTCAACATTGTTTACGTTTTATTCTATTATATACTTACTGTAAATGACTAAATTAGTTGTTGTTTTTTTATTTAAAAAATATTTCATAAAGACCTTCTAAAAATAAACAGCTGTTACTATTATATATGGTGATGACGAAAGCATCTTATTGAAATTTGTTAGAAGTCCAGTGAATTGTAGATCAATTTTGTAATGACTCTGGCTTTAAACATTGCTTTTATTTTAGAACGTGAGGACAATCTAAATACACCTACTTCATTCTTTTCAAATCTTGAAGCTGCATAAAAACGCCAAACACTTGTGGCAGTACCTTAATTTATTAATTGTTTCTTCTCCACAGTATAAGGTTTTGTTATATTCCTTGGATGGCCGGTTGCTGTCGACCTACAGTGCCTATGAGTGGTCCCTCGGTGTGAAGTCTGTGTCCTGGAGCCCCAGCAGCCAGTTCCTGGCTATAGGCAGTTATGATGAGAAAGTACAGTTTGTTAGAAAGTGGCAAAATTTTATATGCACCAGTGGTCATTATTTGTAGATTTCTTACTATGTTTTTTGTATTTGTCAGGTGCGCATCCTCAATCATATCACATGGAAGAAAATCGTACAGTTTGAGCATCCTGCAACCATTGACAACACGAAAGTTGTGAGTATTGATGATGAAATTAAAATACTTTGAATTTTATTTTATTTTTTTATCAAGCTTATTTGCTACTCTCCGTGTCCTTAGATTGTGTATAAGGAAATGGAAAGAAGACCGGCCGTGGTCAGTGATGAGCACTCAATACACAACATTACAATGAGCCCCACGTTTTTGAGCACCCAGAGCAAGTGTATGTCAGCAATACTAATTTCTAAAACAATAATAAAACAATATTTGATTTAAAAAAAAACAAACAGAAGAAGTATCCTTGTTTGTTTACAAAATCTGATTTGTTTTTCCTCATCCAGATGAGATCTGCCCCCTGCCTGTCCAAATTCCTGTGGTCAAGCCAGACCCAGATAGAGCTAATCCCAAAATAGGTGTGTCTGTTCTGGCATTCAGCTCAGACAGTCGCTATCTCGCCACCAAAAATGGTAAGTATCAATGGCTGTTTTTTTTAGTTTTTTTTAACTAATGGTGACCCCAGTAAACTGTGTGAAATGTGTTTATGGCTTCTAAATTATTCAGTAATATATCCTCTCATACTCAACTGTTTTTCACCCTCCTGGTATTTTAACACCATTAGGAACAGAGTGGCTGTGAAAGTTTATGAGCATTTCTGTCTGTAGACAACATGGCCACTGCCGTTTGGGTGTGGGACATGCAGAAGATGAGCCTGGAGGCTGTGCTGGAGCACACATCAGCCGTACGCTGCGTTGTGTGGGACCCCCGTCGCCCCCGACTGGCCCTGTGTACCGGCAACAGCAAACTTTATCTTTGGTCTCCAGGAGGCTGCGTTTCTGTTCAGGTTCCTGTTGAAGGTATCACACTATTTAAAATGTCACTTTGTTGGTTAAAATCTCCCAACTTTTTGGGTTAGCTATAAGATTGGGCAATGTGTGGAATAAGACGTCCACTATAAACTTTGCAAATACTATTATTTTCAGTGCTTACTGTTATCTTTGACAAAAGCTTTTTTTCTTTTTTTGTTGTACATGTTTAGTGATGAGTTACTCTTTTATTTTTTTTTGTCTTTCAGGTAGTTTTCAAGTCCAGTCCCTAAACTGGCACTGCAGTGGCGACTCTGTGATCCTGCTTGGGAAAGACCAGCTGTGTTTGTGCTACATGGACACTGACCACGACGAAAAGTAAAAGTCACATTTACTCCAGAGTTAGTTCAGGTCTAATTATGTACTTGAAGATCAGTGGAAGCACTCCTGGATATCTCTAATGCTGGATTATAGCAGCTTAAAAACCAAAAAAATGTTCAAAACCCGATGACATTCCTACTCCGTCAGAAAGAGAAAAACTTTTTAAACTAAAAGATACTAGTTTAAAAACCAGAGCTAGTTTTTCAGCACTGAGCCTTAGCCTTAAACTATTTGTGTACAGGTTTCTTAGAATGTTTGTACTTATTCTAAATAAATTTTTTTGAAATAAATACTTTACAGTTTCTTACTTTGATGCATCTACTTTGTAAACTGTAATTTTCAATTATCTTCACATAAATAACAGGTTAATCATAATAATTTTTAATATCCAAAATTATACATCTTTTTGTAAACCTCAGTTTTTTTTTATTAGCATGAACCTATATGACCTGCACCATGAACAACTTAGCTAGTAGCTCTGACAGAACAAATCCAAATGGTTACATGTGAAACTATGAAGGTCCGTCCTGTGTGGCTCAACAGGCTTTGGCCATGAACTATGTTGTACTATCTCTGAAAAGGGAAGAAAGCAATACACTTCTTCTGAAACCAACAACAAGGAACCAGATAAACTCTCATTACAAAAACAGGAACGTCTTTATTACTTTTCTTTTTTCCATCTTGGCTGCTGAGCTGCAAACACAGATCAAAAATGAGGCCTCAAAACATTTTTAACAAGACATTTCTTTTTTTTAAATAAAATACTTTTCAACTGGCATACATGAGACATTTTATATTAGCATTCATACATTCATTTTAAAAACCCAGATAAACATTTATTTACAACTAAGCATAGCTTATTGTGCAACAACAACAACAACAAAAAATCTGTCATGCAAACTTGCCGTGCAAGGCCCATGCGCAAGGACAGAAAAATGTGCTGCTTGTGTTAGGCATGTTAGGTTTGCTTGTTTTGAATTTTTGGTTGGACAGGCATTGGCCTAGATTTAAAAAAAAATGAAGTTATTTGGATAAAGGGGGAATTGGCTTCTCACTCTTCTCAGGCACATCTTAAAAATTGTCATTGGGGACACATTTTTTTTTTATTCTGTGTTTGTCAATGTTGTTATGAAAATGTTAGTTCATTGAAAATTTTCAGTGAATATATGGTTCTTCTTGAACCATATTTTCACCATTTAAGGCTTGGTGAATCGGGTAAGGTGAAAACCTAGCCTTTTCACCTAAAAATAAATAAATAAAACTAGTTTTTGGCACAAACCATTGTTAAATCTGGACCTGACAAACAGAACCAATTTTAAATCTATTCTACACTAGGCACCAGACATGATGTGTGTTTTTTTTTTTACTGAGCGTTTTTATCTTCTTTGAGATTTTTCCTATTGCCCCACAACAAATGCAATCGAGTTGCTTGTTTCCTTAAGAATACATGCCCATTTTGTTCTAAGTACTCCTTGCATTGTGTCTGAAGAAATGCTGCTACTCTCACTTTGCCATGGATTGACATTACTTTGCTAAATCTTTCAATCATCTCAATGGTTCCTATGCAGGCTTAAAAACAGTTTTGAATTTTCTTTTGGAAGTTTACAGGTCTGGGTAGCTGTAGAAATAAAATAAAAAAGGGTATGGATCTCCCACGCTATCTTGTTTCAGCTTTTGAAAATGTAAAAGCATTAAATTAGAACCCATGATTTTTTTTTTTATTGCACCACTTCAAGGCATTTTTCAACTTCATCAAAAACAACCAAGTTTTCATAATCTGTTGCTTAAAGTTCTTCAGGAGGAAACGTGGTTTACTGGAAGCAAAATATAAAGGAACAAGATCAAAACTCCTGCATAGAACAACAGTAACAAATCCTTGCTCTATACTAAAGAAAATTAAACATAATAAAACAACATGTAACTTTCACTGTGCGTGTGTTGTTGATGTAGAGAAGTAATTTATTTGTTAGTCTCCTTATTGTGTTCATCATATGACATAATTGGAAAATTCCCTTTTGGAATAATGCAGCCATTGAGTTCAGTACCAAATAATGTACCAAGTCTAATATAATTGTTTTAACTAACATTGTTTCATGGTTCGTTGCTGTAGATAAAAACTCAAACAAACCCAATTCCTGATTTAACCCATTCAAGATCAGAAATGACCCCTAAGTTTCAGGAACTTACTAAATCTACAAGGAGTGTAGGAGTTTTGCAAGTTATCTTACATAAAGCGAGTGGCGAGTGTGCGGTTGATCTGCAGATTTTTAATTTTTGAATAAAATGAAACGGCAGTCGTTACAGCTCCAACTGTCTTTTACCTGCTGCAGGCTGACCACATGTCTCCAACACCAAATTAAGGAAGTGTGGACATGTCACGGGCTCGACTGAGACACACACACCCACACACACAGGCAAGCTGTTTTGAACTGCAGCTTCTGTCAGACAGACAGACGGGGACAATCCCATGAGAAACTCAGAAGCCGATTTTGCCACGCGTCATGGAGTAGCCCAGCTTCGCTTCGTTGTTGATGAAAGACATGATGCCCAGATAGGTCTCGATCAGCAGGGGTCTTTCCAAGATCAGGACGCCGTTAGCCCGGCCGGGGATGGGGTGATCCTTGTGGGCTTTCTTCACCGCCTGTATCAGCTGGGCTTTGAAACTGTCCAGCTGGGGAAGAGAAGAAGTGCATGAGCAGGGATCAAACTTGTTTGTAAACTTTTAAATGACTGATCATATCCTTATCAAAACTCTGACAAAGAGTGGATAATAAGTAGTATTTAAGCTTTCCCATTTGTTGCATATAAGAATATGGATGCAGAAAAGTCCAAACATGTGCTGCTGCCTTGTCAGTAAGAAGGAAAAAAAAAACAGCAGCTTTGAGCTAAGCTATTTATGCAGATTAAGGTGGTATGAATGAATGGCCCTTTGTTCTGGAGGATTACTAATACCACTAGAGCTTTGTTGCTTTCAGCTGGCCTGTGACTGCTGGAGCTGTTGTTGCTCAATGTGCCTCTAACAACAGTTAGATCACCGGTGACCACACTGTGTGTTGGATTGCATTTCAGGCAGCCGTGCTCATCAAAGTGAAACTGAGGTTGCACTTACTATGAAATCATTTGTTGGCCAGCTTAGTGCAGCAGATCGTACCTGGCAGAGGGAGGACACCTTCTCATCGGCGCGGGCCATGGGGTGCTCTGTGAAGGTGGCGTAGGGCATGTCTGTGGACCAAGGGTTCCAGCGGTTGAGGAAAGAAGCCTGAGGACGTTTGTCCCACTGAACGCGAATCCCATAGCCCTCTCTTCTGCAAAACAAGCCAGGAATAGGCCTGTCACAATAAGCAATAAATCTATTCATCGCATGACAAATTAAAGTGAACGCATTTGTCTCTTTTCTATCTCTCTTTCTGTCAAACCTGGTCTCTTCAATCTGGTGCATTGGTCTCAACTGGACGACACTTTTGTTCACATAGACTTCATAATTGTTGTTTTTGTTTATTTATTTTGAATGTTTAAAATGTCTCCCAGTCCCAGTGTAAAATGTTCATCAGAATTTAAAGTTCATTGATCTTTGAGAATGTGTTCTTGCATTATTACGCCATTACCATTACAACAATAAAAAACAACAAACAGCAATATTATCATTTCTTGCAATAACTTCTGGGGCAATTTGTCATCCAACAAAATTGGTTATCGTGACAGACCTAGTCAGGAACAATGTAACTTTTTAAGGAAATTAGTTTTTTAAATTATTTTTTTACTAAACACTACAGCATCTTTAAGTAACTTTTATCTGTATCTGAGTTTTCCCTTGCATTTAATACCTGAGAGATAAACTGGTGAGACATAACATAAGCAGAAATTACAAGAAACATTATCAACAAGAAACTGTTTGTGTTGTCAGATTTCAGATTTTTACTCGGAAAACATCCATAACACAGATGTTCGTTACTAGAAGGCAATAATGACATATGGATCATTTAAGGCCTGGAACTAACACCTGTTCTCTTTGGCCTGATTGCACCTGGATGGCGCTAAATTTATGTGTGGAAACATAAGAGGACTGAGGACGAGCTTGCATTAGTTCAGTAGTCCAAACACAAACCGTATGAGACATTTTGAGACATTTCTCAGTGTTAAACATTTGATAAGCAGCCTTGTATTTTCAGCCACTTTTAATTTAAGGTAGCAGATGGTTAATATACTGGCTACAAAGTCGAATGAAATTGCGAATTTGATTAATTTACTTTCTATAATCTTGTCAGATCACAAGGTCATTTCCTGCAGTCAATAGAGGAGGTACAAGGAATTCCCCCTTCTTCAGTTCTCAGAGTAAATCACACAGCAGCACGGACAAGAACATAAGTAATGAATGAATCTTATTAAAAGGTTTGCATCAGTCAGTGTGCACCTGGTTTGTTTTCTTATGTTTGTGTAGATTACCTACTGGAGCTACTGTCTCCTATTCAGTTTATCCTTTCAATCCACAATCTACATTGTATTGCTTATGCCTTGCGAAATAGGGGGGGTCAAAGTTCACCCTTCAGTTTTACGCTACTTCACAAACTCCTCATGACTATTTGACCTACTGATGGCTGACAGCAATCACGACGTGGCGTGATTATGCGTTTATTTGCATGTACAGTGAGTAAAGTAGATCTAATCAGGCAGGATTACAGTCATGCTTGAAGCTGCCCTCTTGTAACCAAACCAACCAGGACAAAAGCGAGAGCTCGATCTGAACCCGTCCAACACGAACATCCCAGGCTGTTTTTTTTTCTCTCCTTTCTTTCCTACAACATCCTGACTGGTCAGAATTCATTAAGAAGAAATGTTGCTTCCAGACAAGAGAAATATTGTCACACTGTTTTGACCGACTGATGCCCCTTTACTTGGAGCAAATAATACTGTCATGCTGCAAAAAATAGAAAAAATAAAATAAAAAAAAGACCCACTTGTTGAGAGATTTCGGTGGGAATTCAAATTCCCCCACTGAGATGGTGTCCACAGCGTTGAGGGATATCCTGACAACTTGCTGACACAGCAGATTAATGAAGTCGTACTTGCACACCAGCAGAGACCTGCACACACACACACACACACACACACACACACAAAAAAAACACATTTTATGTTTATACATCCTAAAACCAGGCAGTCAGCATAGAAAGCCGATTTACTCACCTATCGGTTATTAGAACAAGTCTCTCCTTCTCGTTATTCCAATGGTCTACTCTGCAGAAATCCCACAAATAAACACCCGAATATGAGAATTTATGTTGGGGAGAATCGGCTGTTTGTTTCTCATCATCTGATGATGATGATGATGATGGCAGGCCCGCAGTGATGGATACTCACTCTGCCAGCAGCCAGACGCTGAGCACCTCCCCGTCCTCGGATGGGAGCGCCACGGTCCGGATGTCGTTCACAGCCTGCTCGATGGTACCTGGCTGAGATCAGCATCACACAACAACCGTCAATCATCAGCATCGCCTCAGACAAACCATCATCTCTGTGATGTTCTACCGCACTGCTATAAAAATACCGCACTGATAAAATACATCTTGTATCACGACAGTTTAGTGGAGCTTTGTGGCAGTTTTAAATGTAGTTATTTACATATATGTGCCGCTTACCCTGAACACGAAGTAGTCCTTGACTTTCGCTTGCATCGTGGGGTTGTGCACATGAAAAGGCGTGAGCGTTTGTAACGGGGGGCAGCAGGCCACGGAAGCTGCGTGTCCGAAGCCCCGTCCGGCGGCCTCCGGAGGCGTGAAGGCGACCTCGACCCCCTCCTCGGTCTCTGCGGGGAGGAGAACCGCAGCACCCGGGCTCTCCGGATCCATCGTGTCGTTCAGCTGGAGCATGGCGGAGGAGACAATTTTGGCGGAATTTTCCTGACGACTAACAACGAATTTCACATTAGAAAATGGATTTCAGAGGACGCGGACTCTCCCATAGCGCACGAATGTTTTGATAGTCGGGGGTGAGAAGGAAGCAGTTCCGGCTGGCTTCCCGTTTCATTTCCTTCCTCTTAAAGGGACATTCATCCAGCTCACTGTGGATAAACGACTTATTTAAAGTTTTTCATAATGTTTTTCACGAACATTATGTGCATTCCATGTATATCATTATCATCATCCACGTTCAATAAGTTCAGTGGTAAAAATATATATATATTCACCATTATTTCAGATAAAATTCTAGGTCCATTCTAAAGATAACACGTAAACATCACTGTCCCAGCAAAAGAAACTGTCACAAAGTACATATATGGCTAATGATGTACATGTTTCCTTGTATAATACCGATTCGTTTTATAATTATGAATTAGTGTCTTAAAAACGTGTTCTTATTGATGAAAAGAAATTTGAATTATATCGCAAATTATCAGTACAGCTGAAACAAATGTTACGTAAAAAAGGGGAAAAAAATACTTTTTTCATCAGTTTGTATTAGAGTAAATGCGATGAAAAAAATAGTTGTTGTTCTTAGCAAACAAAAACAACCTTAACATTATTAACGTGCAATAATTAAAAGAAGCCACCTTTTAAATGAGCTAATGCAGGCGAAAAAATAAAATAAAAATCACATCAGCTGGACAAAAGGCCATGACAAACAGCTCCCTCTAGTGGAGGGTTTTGATAACTGATACTGCTTTTTTTCTTCACGTGTTGTTTTTTGAGGAAGCACATAAGAAAAATACTTTGTTATCAGCAGTTTATCACATGTCTGATGCTGCTATCTGGTAAGTGTTGGTTGATCAGTCTGAGACCAAATAAGAGCTTATCATTTATACTACTGTTATTGAGGAAGCACAGAGAGAAAATAGTCCTTATCACTCATCTATCCACTCATGGCACGATACTGGATTATAACATGATAAAATCACAATGTTTGGGGTGGATTTTTGTTGTTGTTATTAATCACACATTAAAACATAAACCTAATTATTTATCTGGAACTATTCCAAAGAACTTGTTCTGATGTCAGCACTGGTCGACTATTTCCTGCATGAGAGTTTAATATAAACTTGTGCAGATAACTGTATAACAAAGTCCATCTTGGTCAGCACGTGTGGCATTGTATATATTTTTTTAATCGTTAATACCTAAACTGTTCATGAGTTGAGGAATCTAGATGCTTTATACCAGTTTATACCACTGAAGTTTATAGATGTTCAAATCCAGTGTCTTGAAAACTTATTAAAACAATATTTAAAAATTGATTTATCCAGGAAGCCATTGCAGTAACAAAAGGAGTTATAAGATTTGATAAATTTCTAGTTAGTGTTGGTCAGGACTCTTGGAACAGCAATACAGAGGAGTTGAGCTCCCTGCTAGATTTTTCTACACACAGCTGTAAAAACACATTCCCTGTGATCAATTATTTCTATTGACATATCTCGTTTTAACATTTAACAAAAATCAGGAAGATCACCTTTGTTGAACTGTACAGTGGAAAGAAATACACATTAATGTTGGCATAACAGAGAATTGAAGCAATGAAAATATTTTGATGTCAATGTTTCTTTGCAGATAAAAAATATAGTTATATTTTTTTCTTCGATTGATAGAACAGGAATTCTCCCAGGTGTGAATGTGTGTGTGGATGGTTGTTCGTCCTGTCTGTCTCTGTGTAGCCTTGTGACAGACTGGTGACCTGTCCAGGGTGAACCCGACTCTCGTCTCACTGGAGATAGGCACCATGCAGCACCCCTCCTGACCCCACTAGGGACAAGGAATAGATGGATAAATTTCAGATAAAAGTGTAACCGGTATAAAATATATAAGGAACATGATTATTATAACAAAGTATTTTGAGTATTGTTTTTAACTTTACATGGCAAATTTTCAAGTCTTATCACCTGCACGTTTTTCTAAATAAATAAAAAAAAAAAATGTTAATCATTACCCACTGATAATAAATGGGATATTTAAGGTTTTGGTTGCCACACAACCCACAGACCTGACCCAAGGAGACTGAAACTAAAAATGGAGAGGACAACATTTTTTCATGCATTGCTTCTAATCTGCTGTCTCTCCACAGCTCAGCTCCAAGCTGTGGCCGACAATGAAATTATTTCACATTTAAGGCAAACTGAAGATGCAGTGAATCTCTCAGACAATCAACAAACTTGTACACAGGACATCCATGCAGTGCTGAGAGAGATGAGCGCCTCATTGGCAGGACTGAAGGTTGGTATGGAGTATCTACAGAAAGATAATGAAGGTATGTTAACCAGGAATCATTGCTGTATGAAACTGAAGTGTTTATATTCAAATAGTCACAGTTCAATGTTGTTTTTATTTTACTCCTGCAACAGCCAAGACAGAAGAACTGCACTTGTTAAAACAACAATACCAAGGTATTTATATGACAAGTAAAACCCTTAAGTTATTACAAAACAAGAACGTTTAGCATAAGGAAATTATATCAACTAATATGGATTGTCTGTTTATTTTTTACTATTTTAGAGCAAGTGACAAAAGTAAGAGATCTTGAGCAGCAGTACCAAGGTATTTATAACATTCCTCTAACAACAAATTATTTTATGTGATAAATGACACACTAAGACTTTTTTTTTCCTCAAGCAAACAAAGCTGATTTATTTTAAACAAAAAAGTTGAAAAGCTGTCTGACACCAAAGCTATCAGAAACTGATCTTAGACGGGGCTCCATACGCATACAAAAACTTCACAAGAGACATGAACACAAGATAAAAAAAAAAAAAAAGTCTCAAGCAGATTTAAGAAACGCTTCCACTGTTGAGGGCTGTAATTTCAGTGGGAGTGAATGTTTTATTTTTGTATATTTCTTTCCTGGGCAGCAGGACTGATGGAAGAAGAGTGAATGAGTAACAGAGGGGATGAGAGCGCTCATACAGATGAGATAGTATTGTTTGTAATGAACCAATTATTTTGCTGCCTTGATTGGTGATGTGTCAGAGTTTGATTTTCTGTTTGCTAGAGGTAAAGTTGTACTAAGCGACATTGAAAAAGGTGGGTAAACCATTATTAAAATCTTTTTACTAATCCTAAAATATCTCAGCTTCCTAAGAAGATCGAGGCACTATAGGGCTTTATTATGAACCTGAATGTACTTGGAAAGACAGCCAGGTGTCCATCTGTGTCCCCAGATACTTAAAGCACTCTGCCTGCTCAACCTGCTTTCCTTGAATAATCGGTGCCATAAAATGCTGAGATGTGGTTGCTGCTGTATTCCTTTCCACACAGCACAGTAACGTCAAGAGACCAGAAACTGCTGCGAATATGTGATGTCAAACTATTACTGTGAAAAATGACAGAGGATATATAATTTTATTTTACATTTCATGTTTGTTTTAATCAATTTTCAGCTCAGCTAGGAGAACTGAACAGCGTTAAAGCCAGGACAAACAACACTGAAAACCAAGTGGAGGTTCTGAAGAGAGAAAGAAAAGGTTTGGGAATCTCAATAATATTCACATAAAAACATTATCTTAACATGTCATGCAACAAAAATCAAGTTGTGTACTTTTGTTTGATCTCCATTAATTGTTTAATATGTTTAGTTTTTTTTTAATTAAGACAATAATTTGTTAGTTTTGATTTGTTTAATTTTACAAACACCAGATAATATTTTTAAGAACAAGAAACTGCTTGATCCCAATAATACTCAGTTATTGTCTCGTAGTGAAACAAGTGGCTTTCTCAGCTTCCTTGCTGGCATCAGGTGGTGGACATATTGGACCATTTAACACACAGACACCTCTAGTCTTCAGACATGTTGTTGCAAATATTGGAAATGCCTACAACCCAAACACAGGTACCCAATTTTATGCAGAACATGATTCTCTTCATTCTCTCTATAATCCTGACATGCAGTTGGTTGATTAATTCTTTATGTATGTATACGGATGAAAACGTTCAATAGAAACATTATTTTTAAATGTTCCACAGGTTTTTTCATTGCCCCCGTGAGAGGAGCCTATCACTTTGAGTTCCACTTACATGGAGGTGGACATGCATCATATGGGACAGGTGCCGTGCTGGTCAAGAATGGGAATCCTATTTTCATTGCATATGAACATCAGCCTTCCTACTCTGTTGACCCATCTAATGGTGCCACATTGCTGTTAGAAACTGGAGATGTTGTGTTTTTGCGTCAGTGGCAAAACACAAGGATTTATGATGACCAAAATCATCATACCACCTTCAGTGGTCACTTGCTTTTCACTGTGTGAGCAGAAAGCAGTCCTAATTTTATTTCTGCCTCAGAAGTGCATCATAATATATATATGATTTTTTATAACTGCATTGAATAATTTTTATTGTGTTTCATTTTGCCATAAATTTCCACAATAATTTACCAGCCACAATGGTTCTAATGGTTCTCTTTCAATTTCTTCTTTTCTTGATAAAATACACACAAAATGCAACATAGAACTTGAATTTAGTTTTATTGAAACATTTATTGTAATGTGCCGTTTGTTTCAGATCAAAATTGTTCACTTTTAAATGGACTAAACTTGAAAGTGTTATTTGCAGTCTTTAATAAAATGTGTTTGAAAAATAAAAATATATGCACGTGTTTTTTGAGTGACCACAGAAATGTAAAATCATTGAACCAGGAACAACTGTTTTCCCCCCAGTGGTGATAAACAGGAAAAGATAAATGTCTCCTACAGCAACATAAATACTACAGGAAAATTGTGAAGGTTATTTTCATGTTGCATTAATGTTTACAGAATCTGATTTAGGAAATTGCAAATTGGGAATCAGTAATTAGCTAGAAAGCATATTTTTGTATTTATTTTATAAAAGTTGACTTCCCACTGCAACATTTCTTCCAAAGTTATATATTTTTTTTCTTCACGTGTTGTTTCTTGAGGAAGCACATAAGAAAAATACTTTGTTATCAGCAGTTTATCACATGTCTGATGCTGCTATCTGGTAAGTGTTGGTTGATCAGTCTGAGACCAAATAAGAGCTTATCATTTATACTACAGTTATTGAGGAAGCACAGAGAGAAAATAGTCCTTATCACTCATCTATCATGGCACGTTACTGGGTTATAACATGATAAAATCACAATGTTTGGGGTGGGTTTTTGTTGTTGTTATTAATCACACATTAAAACATAAACCTCTCAGAAATTTCATAAATGTAGGATTCTGCAGCATTTTCATTAAAGCTGCATTTGAAATGAAAACATAATGTGAGTTGGAAAACAGCTCACTTTCTAATTATTTATCTGGAACTATTCCAAAGAACTTGTTCTGATGTCAGCACTGGTTGACTATTTCCTGCATGAGAGTTTAATATAAACTTGTGCAGATAACTGTATAACAAAGTCCATCTTGGTCAGCACGTGTGGCATTGTATATATTTTTTTAATCATTAATACCTAAACTGTTCATGAGTTGAGGAATCTAGATGCTTTATACCAGTTTATACCACTGAAGTTTATAGATGTTCAAATCCAGTGTCTTGAAAACTTATTAAAACAATATTTAAAAATTGATTTATCTAGGAAGCCATTGCAGTAACAAAAGGAGTTATAAGATTTGATAAATTTCTAGTGTTGGTCAGGACTCTTGGAACAGCAATACAGAGGAGTTGAGCTCCCTGCTAGATTTTTCTACACACAGCTGTAAAAACACATTCCCTGTGATCAATTATTTCTATTGACATATCTCATTTTAACATTTAACAAAAATCAGGAAGATCACCTTTGTTGAACTGTACAGTGGAAAGAAATACATATTAATATTGGCATAACAGAGAATTGAAGCAATGAAAATATTTTGATGTCAATGTTTCTTTGCAGATAAAAAATATATATATTTTTTTCTTTGATCCAAAGACGAGAGAACAGGACTTCTCCTAGGTGTGAATGTGTGTGTGGATGGTTGTTTGTCCTGTCTGTCTCTGTGTAGCCTTGTGACAGACTGGTGACCTGTCCAGGGTGAACCCGACTCCCGTCTCACTGGAGATAGGCACCATGCAGCACCCCTCCTGACCCCACTAGGGACAAGGAATAGATGGATAAATTTCAGATAAAAGTGTAACCGGTATAAAATATATAAGGAACATGATTATTATAACAAAGTATTTTGAGTATTGTTTTTAACTTTACATGGCAAATTTTAAAGTCTTATCACCTGCACGTTTTTCTAAATAAATTTAAAAAAAAAATGTTAATCATTACCCACTGATAATAAATGGGATATTTAAGGTTTGGGTTGCCACACAACCCACAGACCTGACCCAAGGAGACTGAAACTAAAAATGGAGAGGACAACATTTTTTCATGCATTGCTTCTAATCTGCTGTCTCTCCACAGCTCAGCTCCAAGCTGTGGCCGACAATGAAATTATTTCACATTTAAGGCAAACAGAAGATGCAGTGAATCTCTCAGACAATCAACAAACTTGTACACAGGACATCCATGCAGTGCTGAGAGAGATGAGCGCCTCATTGGCAGGACTGAAGGTTGGTATGGAGTATCTACAGAAAGATAATGAAGGTATGTTAACCAGGAATCATTGCTGTATGAAACTGAAGTGTTTATATTCAAATAGTCACAGTTCAATGTTGTTTTTATTTTACTCCTGCAACAGCCAAGACAGAAGAACTGCACTTGTTAAAACAACAATACCAAGGTATTTATATGACAAGTAAAACCCTTAAGTTATTACAAAACAAGAACGTTTAGCATAAGGACATTATATCAACTAATATGAATTGTCTGTTTATTTTTTACTATTTTAGAGCAAGTGACAAAAGTAAGAAATCTTGAGCAGCAGTACCAAGGTATTTATAACATTCCTCTAACAACAAATTATTTTATGTGATAAATGACACACTAAGACATTTTTTTTTTCCTCAAGCAAACAAAGCTGATTTATTTTAAACAAAAAAGTTGAAAAGGTGTCTGACACCAAAGCTATCAGAAACTGATCTTAGACAGGACTCCATACGCATACAAAAACTTCACAAGAGACATGAACAGAAGATTTTTGTTTTTAAAAAGTCTCAAGCAGATTTAAGAAACGCTTCCGCTGTTGAGGGCTGTAATTTCAGTGGGAGTGAATGTTTTATTTTTGTATATTTCTTTCCTGGGCAGCAGGACTGATGGAAGGAGAGTGAATGAGTCACAGAGGGGATGAGAGCGCTCATACAGATGAGACAGTAGTGTTTGTAATGAACCAATTATTTTGCTGCCTTGATTGGTGATGTGTCAGAGTTTGATTTTCTGTTTGCTAGAGGTAAAGTTGTACTAAGCGACATTGAAAGTGATGGGTAAACCATTATTAAAATCCTTTTACTAATCCTAAAATATCTCAGCTTCCTAAGAAGATCGAGGCACTATAGGGCTTTATTATGAACCTGAATGTACTTGGAAAGACAGCCAGGTGTCCATCTGTGTCCCCAGATACTTAAAGCACTCTGCCTGCTCAACCTGCTTTCCTTGAATAATCGGTGCCATAAAATGCTGAGATGTGGTTGCTGCTGTATTCCTTTCCACACAGCACAGTAACGTCAAGAGACCAGAAACTGCTGCGAATATATGATGTCAAACTATTACTGTGAAAAATGACAGAGGATATATAATTTTATTTTACATTTCATGTTTGTTTTAATCAATTTTCAGCTCAGCTAGGAGAACTGAACAGCGTTAAAGCCAGGACAAACAACACTGAAAACCAAGTGGAGGTTCTGAAGAGAGAAAGAAAAGGTTTGGGAAACTCAATAATATTCACATAAAAACATTATCTTAACATGTCATGCAACAAAAATCAAGTTGTGTACTTTTGTTTGATCTCCATTAATTGTTTAATATGTTTAGGTTTTTTTTTAATTAAGACAATAATTTGTTAGTTTTGATTTGTTTAATTTTTCAAACACCAGATTCTTTTTTTAAGAACAAGAAACTGCTTGATCCCAATAATACTCAGTTATTGTCTCGTAGTGAAACAAGTGGCTTTCTCAGCTTCCTTGCTGGCATCAGGTGGTGGACATATTGGACCATTTAACACACAGACACCTCTAGTCTTCAGACATGTTGTTGCAAATATTGGAAATGCCTACAACCCAAACACAGGTACCCAATTTTATGCAGAACATGATTCTCTTCATTCTCTCTATAATCCTGACATGCAGTTGGTTGATTAATTCTTTATGTATGTATACGGATGAAAACGTTCAATAGAAACATTATTTTTAAATGTTCCACAGGTTTTTTCATTGCCCCCGTGAGAGGAGCCTATCACTTTGAGTTCCACTTACATGGAGGTGGACATGCATCATATGGGACAGGTGCCGTGCTGGTCAAGAATGGGAATCCTATTTTCATTGCATATGAACATCAGTCTACCTACTCTGTTAACCCATCTAATGGTGCCACGTTGCTGTTAGAAACTGGAGATGTTGTGTTTTTGCATCAGTGGCAAAACTCAAGGATTTTTGATAACCAAAATCATCATACCACCTTCAGTGGTCACTTGCTTTTCACTGTGTGAGCAGAAAGCAGTCCTAATTTTATTTCTGCCTCAGAAGTGCATCATAATATATATATGATTTTTTAATTACTGCATTGAATAATTTTTATTGTGTTTCATTTTGCCATAAATTTCCACAATGATTTACCAGCCACAATGGTTCTAGCAGTTCTCTTTCAATTTCTTCTTTTCTTGATAAAATACACACAAAATGCAACATAGAACTTGAATTTAATTTTATTGAAACATTTATTGTAATGTGCCGTTTGTTTCAGATCAAAATTGTTCACTTTTAAATGGACTAAACTTGAAAGTGTTATTTGCAGTCTTTAATAAAATGTGTTTTTGAAAAATAAAAATATATGCACGTGTTTTTTGAGTGACCACAGAAATATAAAATCATTGAACAAGGAACAACTGTTTTCCCCCTAGTGGTGATAAACAGGAAAAGATAAATCAAATTCAAAATCAAATAAAATTGTATTTGTATAGCACATTTCAGCAGCAAGGCATTTCAAAGTGCTTTACATCAAATCAAACAAAAATACAATGCAACATAGAATCCATCCATCCATCCATCCATTATCTTTACACCCTTCTTCCCTAAATGGGGTCGGGAGGGTTGCTGGTTTCTATCTCCAGCTGCGTCCCGGGCGAGAGGCGGGGTCACCCAGGGCAACACAAAGACATACAAGACAAACAACCATTCACACACACACTCACACCTAGGGAGAATTAGGAGAAACCAATTAACCTGACAGTCATGTTTTTGGACTGTGGGAGGAAGCCGGAGAACCCGGAGAGAACCCACGCATGCACAGGGAGAACATGCAAACTCCATGCAGGAAGATCCCCGGCCGGGAATTGAACCCAGGACCTTCTTGCTGCAAGGCAACAGCTCTACCAACTGCGCCACTGTGCAGCCCGCAACATAGAATCAACAATAAAAACAATATCAAGTCAGATTCCGTCAATAAATTTGCAATTGATTACGTTTCAAATACAACTCTAAACAAGTGGGTTTTTAGTTGAGATTTAAAGGAAGTCAGTGTTTCAGCTATTTTACAGTTTTCTGGAAGTTTGTTCCAGATTTTTGGTGCATAGATGCTAAATGCCGCTTCTCCTCGTTTGGTTCTGGTTCTGGGGATGCAGAGCAGAACCAGAACCAGAACCTGAGAGGTCTGGAAGGTTGATACAACAACAGCAAATCTTTAATGTATTGTGGTGCTAAACCATTCAGTGATTTATAAACTAACAACAGTATTTTAAAGTCTATTCTTTGAGCTACAGGTAGCCAGTGGAGAGACTTTAAAACTGGTGTTATGTGCTCTATCTTCCTGGTTTTAGTGAGAACACCAGCAGCAGCATTCTGGATCAGCTGCAGCTGTTTGATTGATTTGTTGGACAGACCTGTGAAGACGCCGTTACAATAATCAATACGACTGAAGATAAACGCATGGATGAGTTTCTCTAGATCTGGCTGAGACATTAGTCCTTTAATCCTGGAAATGTTCTTCAGGTGATAGAAGGCCGACTTTGTAAATGGCTCCAACAGCAACATAAATACTACAGAAAAATTGTGAAGGTTATTTTCATGTTGCATTAATGTTCACAGAACCGGATTTAGGAAATTGCAAATTGGGAATCAGTAATTAGCTAGAAAGCATATTTTTGTATTTATTTTATAAAAGTTGACTTCCCACTGCAACATTTCTTCCAAAGTTATATTTCTTTTCTTCACGTGTTGTTTTCTGAGGAAGCACATCAGAAGAATACTTTGTTATCAGCAGTTTATCACATGTCTGATGCTGCTATCTGGTAAGTGTTGGTTGATCAGTCTGAGACCAAATAAGAGCTTATCATTTATACTACAGTTATTGAGGAAGCACAGAGAGAAAATAGTCCTTATCACTCATCTATCATGGCACGTTACTGGGTTATAACATGATAAAATCACAATGTTTGGGGTGGATTTTTGTTGTTGTTATTAATCACACATTAAAACACATTAAAACATAAACCTCTCAGAAATTTCAGAAATGTAGGATTCTGCAGCATTTTCATTAAAGCTGCATTTGAAATGAAAATATAATGCGAGTTGGAAAACAGCTCACTTTCTAATTATTTATCTGGAACTCTTCCAAAGAACTTCTTCTCATGTCAGCAATGGTTGACTATTTCCTGCATGAGAGTTTAATATAAACTTGTGCAGATAACTGTATAACAAAGTCCATCTTGGTCAGCACATGTGGCATTGTATATATTTTTTGATCATTAATACCTAAACTGTTCATGAGTTGAGGAATCTAGATGCTTTATACCAGTCTATACCACTGAAGTTTATAGATGTTCAAATTTCTCTTTAGATATTGTCCTCCAGGATATTATTTCCTTGAAACTGTTTTTGTAAAAAGAATTACAGAAAGTTTGGATAACTCTCATGGTGATCGCTTACAATGATGTCTCACATTTTCCTTGATACAAATTTCAGATCAATGAGTAATCAGTATAAAATATTTTCAAGTCTTATCACCTGCACACTTTTCTCAAAAAAAAAAAAAAAAAGTTAATCATTACTCACTGATAGTAAAGTGAATATTTAAAGCTTTGGTTGCCTCAAAACCCACAGACCTGACCCGAGGAGACTGAAACTAAAAATGGAGATCACAATATTTTTTCCTGCATTGTTTCTGATCTGCTCTCTCTCCACAGCTCAGCTCCAAGCTGCAGCCGACAATGAAATTATTTCACAGTTAAGGCAAACTGGATCACAGGGAGGAGACACAGGAAATCTCTCAGACAACCAACAAACCTTTACACAGGACATCCATGCTGTGCTGAGAGAGATGAGCGCCTCGTTGGCTGAACTGAAGGTGGAGATGAGGTACCTACAGAGAGACTATGAAGGTAACACAAGTACAGCATTTGGAATAATTTCTTTGAACAATTGTGCTAATATGTTATTGTTAACCCTCTGATGAATGACATATTGACTATACATTCTTCCATGAGTGGGTCTCTTTGGACCCGTGTTTAAATCAATGTGTTTTTATGCTACTTTTGTCATTTTGAATAAAATTAATGTTTAGTATGATATGTTCTGCTGTGTTTTATTTCACACAAGGATTTTTTCAAGTCTGAAATATTCTCATTTTTCACCTTTTTAAGCATTTTTAGAAGAAATTGTAGAACATTTGTGGTGATTTGTAGAAGATTTCTGAAACGAAATGACAACAACAGCAATTTTACAACAGCAATGTTGGAACAATGGTGGCATTCATTATGTGAGCGTGTGTGTGGGGGCAGCGAAAGGAGGGGAGGAGGGGATAGAAGGAGCATGTTTCTTGAAACTCACTAGGTAACCAAGCTAGTTAACATTACTGTCTGTATTCTATTATGCTGTGTGTATCATGCATATTAGTGTGTGTGTATGGATGTGCATTTACTTATCCATCCATCCATCCATCCATCCATCCATCCATCCATCCATCCATCCATCCATCCATCCATCCATCCATCCATCCATCCATCCATCCGCTTCCGTTTAACCAGGGTCAGGTTGCTGGGTCAGCAGTCTAAGAAGGGAGGCCCATAGTTTGCTCTCCCCAGCCACTTGTTCCAGCTCCTCTGAGGAAATCCCAAGGCGTTCCTAGACTAGCTGAGAAGCGTAGTCCCTCTAGCACAGGGGTGAGCAATCCTGGTCCTTGAGGGCCGGTGTCCTGTAACTCTTAGATGTCTCCCTGGTCCAACACACCTGAATCCAACAGCTGAATCACCTCCCAAGTGCAGTCAGGTCCTCCAGAGTCCTGCTAATGACCTCATTATTTGACTCAGGTGTGTTGAAGTAGAGATACATCTAAACGTTGCAGGAGAATGATAGTTGCCAAGTGAATGACCAGGAGTGCCCACCCCTGCTCTAGCGTGTCCTGGGTCTTCCCCAGCGAAACACTGAGTTTCTTTACATCTAGACTTAAAACCCACCAGTTTAGAGTTGCTTTAGTGCCATAATAAGTGAAACACCAAATGATATTTTGATTTGTAATGGTGGCACTTGGAAAAATGTAATGTTTCAATTGTTGACTTTTGTGTTTTTAAGATATGAAGCAGTTTAAACTGCCTTGCTGCCGAAATGTGCAATAAAAATAGACTTGACTGATTGACCAAAAATAAGACGTAATGGACAAATTTAGCAACAGAAATATTTGGATGTGAATATTTATTGCAAAGACAGTATTTTTTATTTTTCTGTCAAAAATTATATTTTTTCTTTGATCCACACACAGTTATGATGAAAGAACTGGAGGTGCAGAAGAAAGAGTTCGACAAGCTGAAAGAACAACATCAAGGTGTGCCAATAATTTAAAAAATCAAAAATAAACTCTTATTACATGTATCAAAACATGACTTTTCATGTCAGCTGCCATGATTAAAAATTTTAGCAAATGTTAAAATGAAACAAAAAAAAACTGTTTTCTGTCATTGTGATAAATAATAGTCATAAGAGTATTATTTTTACATTAGACCTGCTAAGCTGACAAGAAAGAATCAACAAAGACACCAAATGTATTTTTTCACAAGTAGAAGTGAATAAATTTTATTTTTTGTCTTAAACTGAAGATAATTATTCTGTCATCTGTGTTGTCTCTGGATAAACGTAAATGGAATCCAACAAATAATCTTTTAATCATATGTTGATAGCTATTTGTTTTGCTTTGCATAATTTCAACTCATGCAGAGGAACTGCTGAGAGTTCAAACCAGAGCAAACGTCACTGAAAAGCAGGTGGAGGCTCTGAGGAGAGAAGGAGAAGGTTGGTGAATTCAGAAATAAACTCACTATGGCAACAGTCACATTTGTTAAAAATGTTACATTTGTTTAAAAAATAAATAATGCACTGTTGTTCTTAAAAATCAGACCACATTTTTAATCCCACATTCTTCTTTTTTATTCAAATCAAATCGACTTACAGTGGATCATTTCATGGTGGATCCTAATAATTACTTCCTGACTTACAGTGAAACAAGTGGCTTTCTCAGCTTCCTTGTTGGCATCAGGTGATGGACATACTGGTCCATTCAACACACACACACCGTTGGTCTTCAGACATGTTGTTTCAAACATTGGAAATGCCTACAACCCAAATACAGGTACCTCAGTTTACGTTATGATGATGGTTATTGTTATTATTTATTTTATTATTATTATTTTTCATTTCAGGTTTTTTCACAGCTCCAGTCAAAGGAGCCTACCACTTTGAGTTCTATATCTATGGACATGGACATGCTTCATATACTGCAGGCGCTGTGTTGACCAAGAATGGGCATCATATTTTTATTGCATTTGAACATCAGCCTTCTCATGCTGCTAATTCCGCTAATGGTGTCACCTTGCTGTTAGAGGTTGGAGATGTTATATTTTTGCGCCAGTGGAAAAACTCAAGGATTTATGATAACCAAAATCATCACACAACCTTCAGTGGTCACCTGCTTTTCACCATGTGAGAATCAAGCAGTGCTGATTTTTATCATCATCTCTACAACTAATCAGAACTGACACGGAGCCACAGTGGTGTGAAAAAGTGTTTGCTCTTTTCCTAATTTCCTAATTTTGGAATGAGAATGGATACTTTTTATCTTTGGAAAAGAATATAATGATATTTTTCCATCAACAAAACAGAAACTTAAAAAAATTCTGCACTGCTTTTTACTGTTTCAGCAACAATAAGGACGTGGATTGGGACTTGGTTACAGAGAAAATTACAGATTTCACATTTTTATATCTATTTACTTAATAAAGCCACTTCAAAGATCAAAACAATATATATGAAACCAGACCAAAATGTTGCCATGCCAGCCTTTTTCTAAGATGATACATGGGTGTGATTAATGATGATGATGCTTTTAATGAGGAGGCGATAAGAGAAAATCCTCTTTATCATTTGGTTTATAGTATAAAGAGAAGGTAACCCTGGCTTTGCCTTTTGTTGCTTGTCTTTTTTGTGCAAAAAAAGAAAAGGAAAAGGTCATTAAAAATTTTAACCTCTTAGAAGTGTTCAGAAATTCAAGAATTTCTTTGCAATAAGAGCTGTATTGTGGACTTCCTGAAATGGCCCACTGATTGTAGTAGGCTAACTTCATAATAGATATTGTGTTGCTCATAAAATGCAGGTCTGACAGTGTGACTGAATCTAGGTTTCTAGTGTACTCTGGTTGGTGGCCTCATTGTTTTAAGTGCTGATTTCTAATAAAAAATAATAACAATTTTGTTTCCTGCATCTTGCTGGAGAAAACTGTGGCGCATGTAACCATTGAACTTACAGACACTATTTCTCAGTGACTGCAAATCACTGTGGTCATGTGGTGACACAGGAACAAACATGTATCACATCATATTTCGTTGCTTGTATTGTGACAGTGCAATGACAATAAAGTTGAATTCTATTCTATCAGCATACATGAGTGGTAAGAGATGTTCTTAAAATGTTTTATCTGAGCTAGGCAGAGCACATAGATATTGTCATAATAAATATAAAATATTTGTAAAATATTTTCATGAAAAATATATGTCTTTTAAAAATAGGAAAATATAAAAAGATATTTTATAAAAATGTTTTTTTTAGTTAAAAAATACTTTACATATAATATGTTGTGACAGTTTGGTATGAGTTATTATCTGACAGAAAAAATTTAATTGTGGTCTCAAAAAAAAATAAATAAATAAATAAATAAAACAATCACGGCACTGGGCCGGTTTTAATGCTGTAAATGACAATCTCATGAGGCTGCTCATCCTCCCTTGCACACACACACACGCAGGTAAGTACATGCACACAGAAACGACAAACAATGTTCAAAGTGCAATGTTTTATTACAATCTGGCAAGTGACAATCAGCTATTGTCAAAGAAGCTATTTAAGGGTTGGATTAAGGCAGAAAGCACAAAGTAGACCACCAGAGAGCCTGAAAATGGAGACGTTGATGCTTTTCCATGCTTTGCTACTACTTTGTGGTCTCTCCACAGTTCAGCTCGAGGCAGACTCCAACAGTAAAATGATTTCCCATTTAAGGCAAACTGGATCGCAGGTAGGAGACACAGAAAACCTCACAAATAATCAGCAAACCTGTACACAGGACATCAGTACTGTGCTGAGAGAGATGAGCGCATCGTTGGCCAGACTGAAGGTTGACATGGAGTACGTAAAGAAAGATAATGAAGGTATGAAGCTCCAGTAGATGTAAATTCTTAGGAATCACAGCTTTGAATAATATATTGTTATATATAAATGTTATGTTGTTAATGTAAAAAATACATTAATATTTACTATTCATCACAACAGCTAAAGCGCTACAACTTCAGTTCCAGAAGGAGGAATTGGAGAAGCTGAAACAACAGAACCAAAGTATGAAACAAAGAAAAAAATAAAATAAAAGTAAAACACAGAACATTTAAGTTTTTAATCATTTTAATTTTTTATGTTGAATAGTTTCAGTTTAAAAGATGTTTTAACAATGCAAACATAGGGCAAAAATCTGTACAATGTGTTAATATCAGTGATGTGCGGTGAGGTTCATAGCTGGTGAGGCAAATCAGGTATACAAATATAGACCCTCTGCATGTTATTGTTGCATGCGAACCACGCTGGAGGGCAAAAAGACATTTCATTTACATGCCATCCATAGCCACACTGCCACGGTAGAATAATTCCGTTAACCCAATAAAAACTGGAAATGTAGTTATTATTAATTTAGTGCTATGGTCCACAGCAAAGGCAAAAACAACTCAAAACCATGTATTTCTCGCTCTCTGCATTGGCCAAGCTACGCGCAGACTCGTTGCCATAGCAACTGACAACCACGCCACAAAAAATACTTAAATATTTCCCAACATTCAGTCTGTTGCAGTAGTAGGTTTTAGGTTTAATGTTTATTTTGCGATTGGTAATAAGTGATTGCTGTGGTAAGAGGAGAAAACTATAAATATATCGTTGCACTTTACTGTATGGCTTACTCGCTTTTCCTGTATTTACTCTGCAGTTGTAAAGTCTGGGAACATGAGCGCCTCCTGCCATGAGGCAAGAGAACTGCCTGCCACACCTCGAATTTGTTTTCTGCCATTTATGATCGTTCCTCCGCACACGAAACACGTTACACACACAGTTAGTGCCGAAAACAAAAAAACAAAAACAACTGTACACTATGCATAAGCTAAATTATGGAAAACCATTTTAATACAGACAGGAGGAACATGCTCTCATCGAGTGGCAGCCACCGGCTTCGCTTAAATGGGAAATTGTGAACATTCAGTAATTTTGAAGAAAAAATAATGAAAATTGGTTAAGTTAAATGAAAAACAAATACTTTATAGTACAGACCACAAAGTAAATATAGCAATATAAATTATGTTATCATTATATATTATTTTTCATGATAACAGAGAGGAATAGGGTTAGGGTAGTGCGAGAGTTAGGCTTACCTTAACCCTATCCCTACCCTACCATTTAGGCTCTGACTCACCTGCCTCCCCTGACCGCACGTCACTGTTTAATATTGTTATGTTGGCTAACTTGAACTCTGTTAAATGTTACTGTAAAGTTTGTTTTGTTCAATTCTTCAGATAAGGAAAGAGAGTTGCAGGTCCTGGAGAAAACGTTGGACAAGCTAAAACAACAGCACCAAGGTATTTAGATAACAATAAACTGACTTACAAAATGGAATAATAGATACAATTAAGAAATCATCTTGTTTTATCATCTTTGTGTCACCTACCAATTTCTCTCATCTCAAGCCCAAACATATAACCAACTTAATCAATTACGTTGGTTCAATTTAATTGTATTTCTTCAACTAGTAACAAGTACTTCAATTCACTTGACTCAACTTAATAAATTAAGTTGTTTAAACTCAACAAATGTAAGTCAGTTTTACTCAAATCATTTAGTTTACTTCAAATAAAAAGACATGGAATATCTCTCTTTTAAAAGAGTCTCTTGGCTCAGGCAGCCTTTATTTGACTGTAGTTAAACAGGACAGTGAGTAATGACAGAGGGGCAAGACAGCAAAGGTCATCTGGCCGTAAGTGAACCTGCGACAACCTGCAGTGGTTGTGCTCTATCCCTGCACCACCACAGCACGCTGGATGATACAGGATCTGTCCCTGTCATGACGCTTGCATCATGACATCAGACTTAGGATACTTAACTTGATGCAATTAAATTCAATGGTGACGTTGTACAAAATGTATTTTTAGATAAATACACTTTAGAGTGTCTAATAAAGTCTATTTAGAGTTCACTTCTTAGAATGCACTCTAAAGTGTATTTGATGCAATTAAGTTCAATGTTGTGTTCATATCTAAATCTAACATCATGATGAAAGCTTCAGATCCTGTATCATCCTGTATCATCCAAAGTGTGGTGGTACAGAGGTAGAGCACAACTCACAGGCCTTAGTCCTCGACGGCGCAGTTGTAAGTTTGATTCCGGCTGGATGACCTTTGCTGCTTTCTTCTCTGTCATTAACACTTTCCTATCTAACTACTCTCAAGTAAAGGCTGCCTGAGACCTAAAAAAAGATCCTTCTTTATTTGAAGAAAACTAAAAAATTTGAGTAAGACTGACTAAAATTTGTCAAGTTAAACAAACTTAATGAATTCAGTTTAAAAAACCTAATAAATTGAGTTGGATAAACTTAATGAATTGAGTTAGATCATCATAATATATTGAGTTGGATAAAGTTAGTAAATCGAGTTGGGTAGAACTCAATTTCCTAAGTTAACCTGAGTTGGTTAAACTTAATTGAATTAGTTGTTACCAATCAAAGCAATCCAATTAAGTTGGTTCAACTCATTTTTTTTTTGAGTGCACAATTATTTTATTTGTATGATTTCAGCTCAGGCAGAGGAACTAATCAGTGTTAAAGTCAAGGTAAACAACACTGAAAACGATGTGGAGATTCTGAGGAGAGAAGGAGAAGGTTTGTGAATTTAAAAAAAAGAAACTCACTGGTGCAACAATCATATCAGTCACCAAAAATGATTTTAAAAACTGAAGTTCACCATGTTTTAAATTGTTTGGATACTAAAGTTTTGAATGGTTTCAGGATTTAATTTGATCTTGTTAAAGAAGAAGAGAGACTTAAATGTTCTGAAGATAACATGGACTAATGTGGATTCTTTGAAATATTTTTCTAAACAAATTATTGTTTATTGTCATAAGTAACTATTAAAACCTAATAAACTTATATTTTGACCTCACAGTGAATCGAGTGGCTTTCTCAGCCTCCTTGTTGGACTCAGGTGGTGGAGACACTGGACCATTTAATGCACAGACGAATCTGGTCTTCAGGCGTGTTATTGCAAACATCGGAAATGCATATAACCCAGATACAGGTACCAGAATTTTTACATTATGATTGGTATTATTTATGGAAACTATAAAATTGAACTAAAACATAAAAATGTGTTCCCCAGGGTTTTTTATTGCACCAGTGAGAGGAGTCTACCACTTTGAGTTCTTTATCTTTGGACATGGACATGATTCTCATGGTTCAGGTGCTGCGTTGTTCAAAAATGGAGAACATATTGTTATCGGATTTGAACATCAGGCTTCTCACTGTGGTAATGGTGGTAATAGTGCCACATTGCTGTTAGAGGTTGGAGACGTTGTGTTTTTGCGTCAGTGGGAAAACTCCATAATTTATGATAACGAAAATCATCACACAACCTTCAGTGGTCATCTGCTTTTCCCCATGTGAGGATCAAGGAGTGCTGATTTTCCTCAAGAAGAAAACATTGTATCATCATAACAATCATGTCTGAACTCCACAAGCTAGATAAAAAGCATTTTTTTATATTGTTTGAGTTTTATCCAGATCTTCCGTTTCTCTGGTATTATTACATCAAACCAATCCTCAGCAGCCATAATTTGTGTATTTCTTGTTAAAAATTGTATTCTAAGTGTTTATTTTAGTAACATCAGACAAAACAAACCAATAATAAACTTTCAAGTTTTTAAAGCAAATTCTTTACTGGAAGAAATTTTGATTTGTTTTAATAGAAACTCTTATGTTTAGCAACTGTTTATTTTAGAAAAAAAATAAAGTCTATCTTTCACTGAAACATACTTTTGACTTTTTTTAAACATCACAGTCAATAATACAGATAAAAAGTATTATCTTTATTAGCTGTATCATAAGCTTATCTTATGAAGCATTTTATTACCTTTAGTGCTTATCTACTTTTCACCATGTGAGCAGCAAATGTGTCTATTTTAATTAGGTGTGGAATTATACCTGAATAACTATTATACCTGACACCATTACCCCTGACTATATAATATCAGCAATAATTAAGCCAGTCTTCTTGTTCAATACTGTCTTTACATTACATTAAAGAAATGAAGTCAACTTCATGGACCCTTTCTTAGCTCTACTCGTTTGCAGACTGTTTTTGTTCTTGACTGTAATACATATATTCTGCTTGTACATAAACTATATTTTTTATTTCTGTAACTCTGAATAATATATCTTATCTCAAGTGAAGGACTTGTGTATTTGGGTGCAGTAATAATGACATGGACTTATTCCATGATTGATTTATGAACCTCTAGTCTGGGCAATCCTATCTCATGAAACCTCAGGTTGTGTTTGTGCATCTATGAGGGTCTGTTCTTTGTGTCTCTGTGGTGGCCCTGTGCTAAGCTTGGAACATGTTCATGGTGTGTATTTATACATATATACACACATCATAGTACCATAGTACCTCATAGTACCTCGACTTAGTAATTTTAAATCTAAATTACTATACAATTATCATTGTCCTATGCAGAAAATTCTCATTAAACTTTGCTCTCCATTACAGTCTGCCTTGTTGTATCTAAGCAGGAAGCAAACTGAGTGTTATCAGATAAAACTTTGAACACTGTGCAAGTTGTTCCAGAAAGACTGTCCTTTTTAACATTATCCTTATAACATAATCTCTGCCTTATTTGAAGGAGATTTTATTGAACAGGTTTACTTTATAGTAAAGCAGTTTCCATGTCACAATGAACAAATATTTGGATGTAGCTACTAACAGCACACTAAGAAGATGGAAATTGTTTTTCACTTTAAGAAAGTGAAAAGTCTGAAAAGTCAATGGATGTGAAAGTTAGCACATCCATTGCATGTGTCTGAGTGAATCCATAATAATAATAATAATAATAATAATAATAATAATAATAATAATAATAATAATAATAATAATAATAGTCTCACATATATTTTAAGTTGTAGAGCTTTTCCTACTGAAAAAAGGAAGCACAAAATCATCTAAACTGCGGAAGTATGAAATGGAAAAGGGGTAAAATGTTTCGCTCTCAATATCATAAGATATATTAGATTTCTTTATTGAAAGAAGCATGGCAGTGTAAATCATGGCTTAAATCTTTGGGGTTTTTTCTATTCATACTTTTCACCACACTTTTGTGTTTTACTCAAAAATCTGAATCATCACCATAAAAACAGTACAAAGATATCTCAAAACTGATGATCAGTACATAGTTAAAAAGAAGAAAGAAAGAAAAAAGAGTGCAAGAAGAAAGAAAGAGAGAAAGAAAGAAAAAAAGAAAGAAAGAAGAAAAGATTATATATATTACAGCAATACATGCAGTGATGACAGATTACATCAAATTAAGAGTATTCACGTGATGTATGCGCTCACTGAGTGTTTTATATAGGAGTAATAAAAGGTCTCTCTCTCTGACAGTTGTTGTACTTTGTATTTTATAAAAATAAACAATAAAAACTTAAATTTCAGACAGTTCACTTAGAGGAACTCAAAAGGTTGTCCTTGAGGTGTGTAGACTTTACGATTTGGCCCATTCTGTATGTTTTCTCTCTACTATCTGATCATAAATCATATTTTGGTGATGGTAATGTTTGACTGCAACAATCTTTTATGTGTCAGATAAAGTGAGACAAAAATAGGTCAAATTCCACCAACACTGTTTCTGTTGTCGTTTTCCACTGTAATTTGTCTTATCACCTGCACGTGTTTCTGACAAAGAATTTTGTTAATTAATAGTCAGAAATCATAAATGCTCTATAAAAGTCTCACATCATTACAGACATTGAAAATGAAGATCAACATGTCTTTCCTATTGTTACTGCTAATCTGCGCTCTTTCCACTGCTCATTTTCAAGCAGAGTCTGACAATGAAACTCTTTCACATTTAAGGCAAAATTCATCAAAGGAAGAAGAAGGAGAAAACGCCAAACAAAACCCGTCCACGCAGGATGTCAGTGTTGTGCTGCCAGAGATTACAGCCTCATTGGCCCGACTGAAGGTGGAAGTGAAGTACTTGCAGAGAGATAATGAAGGTATGTTTACCTTGATAAATCACTGCTGGCGTTTATATGGAAGCAACATCAAACAACATTAAATTCAATTTCTTTTTCATTTATTAATACAAACAGCTAAGACAAGAGAACTGGAGGAGCTTAAGCAACAGCTGAAAGGTATTTAAAGTTAACATTGACCTAATAGACAGAATGTTTTATTTGTTCAAAAATGATTTTGCCATTTGTATTTTTTGTTTTTTATTGTTTATTAGCACAAGTCATGAAAACAAGTAAACTGGAGCAAAAGAACCAAGGTATCTGCTCTTAAATCCACAATGTTGCACACTGGAGACCTGAAGAATGTTGCATTGTTTAATTAAAACATAACTGTTATAATTTGGGGTTTTGCTTTCACTTTTAGCACAAGATGTAAAGATGACAGAAATGGAGCAACAGAACCAAGGTATTTACCGTACCTATGATGTGGACTCAGAGGAAAGAGATTCTTAATTTTCCAAGTTCTTTAGCAATAGATAGATGGATGGACAAGACAGACTAACAAACATCTATCTCCATGCAGATTGCGCTTGCATGACTCATAGCTATCTAGTGACGCATTTGGTCAGCATGTTAGAGTCGTTTTTATCATGCCAAAGACTCTAAAAGAAATTTCTAGTAGCATGTCTTTATATTATGTAATATACAGTATATTACAGTGCCAAGTAGGACAACGAGTACAAAAATTTGATTATTTTCCCCCTCCAAACAGTTGACAGGGTTTTATTGCACAAGTCATGAAAGCAATGTGTTTTTAACATTTTTTTGTTTGCTTTTCACTTTGACTTTTTTGCTTGCATAATTTCAGTTCAAGAAGACGAATTGATCACCATTAAAGCCAGGGCAAAAATCACTGAAAACCAAGTGCATGCTCTGAAGAGGGAAGGAGAAGGTTTGTACATTCAAGAACAGAATCATTATTCATTACAGTTGCATACAAAAAACAAACAAACAAATGAAAAACATTTTTACCACGATACCATGTCAGTTAGATTATTATTTTTTGTACTGCATGGTATCAACTACTGACACTATAGCTGTGGATTCATTCTGTTTTTCTACATGGCAGTGAATCTCTCAAAGAAGAGATAAATCAGTCTGGATGTTTTATTCTGATTTTTAGAGGAAAGCATCCCGACTACATATAAAGTTGTAAAGCTAATTTGCTGCTCAAGTCAAGCTTGTGGAAGCCAAAGCAACTTTTAAGTTGCACTGCTTTGTAGTTGTAGGGATTTTTCTCTCTCCTGGAGATGAGCCTCACATCCCAGCAGGGTCAGTGTAGGAAGAACAGAAGGGTAGTGCCATCTGCTGAAAGTGTTTGCACACATTTAAAACACCTTCTTCTTTTCTTCCCTATTGACTAAAAGTATTGTTGTCCCTTATTGACTCTCATTTCATTTCAAAGTACACAAATATGTTTATAAGGTATCAGCAAGTGCTGAAATTCAAATAATTTACTGTCTTTCAGTGAAACGAGTGGCTTTCTCAGCATCTTTATTGGACTCGGGTTCATACACTTTTGGACCATTTAACACGTTTAGAACTCCGGTGTTCAGAAATGTTGTTACAAACATTGGAAATGCCTACAATCGAAACTCAGGTACTGACATTTATTTTTTCAATTGATTTTTCATTTGCACTTTTCACATAAACGTTTTGACAAATATATAGCACTAACAAAATGTCCCACAGGGTTTTTTGTTGCACCAGTGAGAGGAGCCTACCACTTTGAGTTCTACGTATTTGGACCAGGAAGTCCTTCACATTCGGTATCTGCAGTGTTGGTGAGGAATGGACAGCATATTTTCATTGCCACTGAAACCCAGCCTTCACATGGAGTTACAGCTGGTAATGCTGCCACGTTACTCTTAGAGGTTGGCGATGTTGTGTTTATACGTCAGTGGCAAAATTCAAGGATTCATGACAGTCAGAATCATCATAACACCTTCAGCGGTCACCTGCTTTTCACCATGTGAGCACCAAACTATGTTATTTTCAACAAGCTCAGTAATATTGCAAATTATGAAGGGTGTTTTATCTTGACATTTATTCTAAAGAAAATTATGTTGGTGAATTCTTTTCTCTTCCTTGAGGTTAAATATGTGGGGAAAAAAATACAGAAGTACTAATTGTAAAGTAGTAACAAATACTGGAAGCTCTTTGTGAAGTGTGTGAAAATCCTCTATATGTAAATGTGTCAACAAAATATCCACAAAAGTACTTTAATATAAATGTCTGTTGACTCATCTGTCATAGTAGAACATTTTTCCTTAACCTCCTTTATAATGTCCCTTCCCAACTTTTCAGTTAAACATCCCAGAATCTCATTTCACGTGTTTTTGACATATACTAGATATGATGCTGCAAAATGTTTGCAAGTGAATCCAAAATGTACATCTCTAAATTCAGAATGTTCGAAACTTTTTGCTGTTCCATGAAGTATTTTGGGTGACGCCTTTAAATTCAGCCGTACTGTGGCATCATCTTCATGTCTTGATTTATATATATATAAAAAAAACATGTATGTGTTTTTTGACAGTATGATCTAAACGTAATATTGTTTTATTGAAATAAATATGTGGAATGCCATCACCAGCTCATCTTAAAATGTGTGCTTTTTCTATTTGTGTATAAATATGTGTAAGCAGTAGTGCTGTGATGCAGGGCAAATTTCAAACTTATTCTGACCATAAAGTAATGGATGATATGGTACCTGATAAATTTGACACAGTAGTTTGAACCCAATTAAATGGCCAATCAGAGAAGGAAGTCAACCAAAAGGCACTTTCCCCAGAGCAGCGTAAAGAACTTTGAAAACAGAAAATCCACTCACCGCTTTATGATGGACCTTGAACCACATTTAATCAGTAAATGAGGTCACTGGTGTTTGGTGATCAAAAGTCAATAATGGTTTCATTTCCTTATAAATCACACAGACAATATATTGAGGAAGCAAATGCAAGTTAAACTTTGCTCCCTAAGCCTGGTTTATCCATCCATTTATTTTCTGTACACCCTTGTCCCTAATGGGGTCAGGAGGGTTGCTGGTGCCAATCTCCAGCTACGTTCCGGGCGAGAGACGGGTTCATCCTGGACAGGGATGAACCCATGTTGCAGGGCAACACAGAAACAAACAGGACACACAACCATTCACACACACACTCACACCTAGAGAGAATTTAGAGAGACCAATCAACCTGACAGTCATGTTTTTGGACTGTGGGAGGAAGCCGGAGAACCCGGAGAGAACCCACCACGCACAGGGAGAACATGCAAACTCCATGCAGAAAGACCCCGGGCCGGGAATCAAACCCAGGACCTTCCTGCTGCAAGGCAACAGCTCTACCAACTGCGCCACTGTGCAGCCCGTAATCCTGGTTTATTCATTTACAATAAGAAATCAAACTCTTATCAGAAATATAATCTGCATATTAATCAACATTACTACAAGTAAAATCTATATAATATGTATTATCCCTCCAAAACACGTTTTAAAGTCTTTATTTTATTTTTATTTTTAGAAGATGGTGTCTAGCTTGTCAATTTGTGTTTGATGGTTGCAAGCTCAATTTTATATGACAAATCCAAAGATAAAATTATTATCTTCTAGAGTGGGGAAAAAAAATCTGGTAATGATTACCTGGGTAATCACAGATAAAGAAAAGATATTTAAGACATGACTTAGCTTCTAAGCCTCAAAGGTGAACTGCAAAGCCGTAGGATTCAAGAAAAGAGATGTTTCTATTTCTCTTGCTAGTCTGTTCTTTTTCAGCAGTTCAGCTTCAAGGACAGAATGATCCTAAAGATGTTGAACATTTAAAGCAACTTGACTCACCAGAAACAGAAGCAGGAACTGTTTTAACCCACCAGCAAGTCTGTTCAAATGACATCCATGCTGTTCTAAGAGAGGTGAGTGCTTCAGTTGCAGGACTGAAGGTGGGCCTGGAGTACTTACAAAAAGAAAATGAAGGTATGATAACTCACTTTTAATACCTGACTTTACCAAACCACATTAAATAAACTTGAACCAATAAACTCTTGGTTCTATTTTAGCCCAAGCAACAAAGACGAGAGAACTGGAGCAATTGTACCAAGGTATAACATTAAGCATAGTGCAAATTTATATTGTGTTTTATCTTACATGGGGACTTGTATTTAAATAAGCAGACATGCAAGTCGTCTGTTTATTTAAACAGTATTTTGCCAATAAATGGACTTTGAAAATGGTTTTACTCACCCAAGCTTCTGTTCTTCTCTGTGTTTTTTCAGCACAATCAGCGAAGGTTAAAGAACTGGAACGGCAAAAGTCAGAGCTCCTGCAACAATACCAAGGTATATATGCTGCCACTTTTAGCAACACTGAACAAAAAAGACACAAACTTTCCCATGTATTTTATAATACATTTTAGTGGTGGAATGCAATTTAAATATCTATAGACTTTGAAATGGATTCATTCATATTTTTTTAATCAAATAGCAACAGTTGATCTAATAAGAAACATTTTTCAATTCAGATGAAATCTGGTTCGTGTTTGAACCAAATTTCAATCATATCTGTCTATGATTAAATGGACAGATATGATTTGAATGATGATGGTGCACGACAATTTCTACCTTTGTTTAGAGGAAACTTGAATGTTGTGGCTTTGTTTTTATCCAATCAGTTACAGTCATAGTGTCTTACCACAAGGAAACCAGCAACTTTGTACAACATACTGTATCATTGTTAGTAAAAAGGTTGATATTTCTATATTTTACTAAAGAGGGTTTTGCCAGGTACTTTTATAGGACCAGAGGTTTTCATCCCTTCTGATGAAGGGATC
The DNA here is from genome assembly GCF_019740435.1 of Gambusia affinis. NCBI lineage: Eukaryota > Metazoa > Chordata > Actinopteri > Cyprinodontiformes > Poeciliidae > Gambusia > Gambusia affinis. The sequence continues at coordinate 43,385,252 of NC_057868.1, read as the reverse complement.
ATCCAACAATTCTCACGCAGTTCAAAGGGACTCTGAGCTACTTTTTTCTGTGTTTTTGGAGACTTTGGTTACAACATGTGAAAGCACAGTTAGTTAAAGCTTACATGTGGCTTCAACTCACATGGTAAACATGAGCTCAAAGTGAAACTAGATTATTCCTGTGTCAGTGATTTATTTTTCATCCATTAGAAGTAAAAAACAAACAAAATTAAGACAATTGTGGCACATCAAATGTAGGAAAATACACAGAATTATGGTTGATCACAAATGACAGACATGAGACGGACAATGCTGTATTTTCTAACAGTAAGACCACATTTACATTTAAGTTCCAGAGTGAATCACAAAAATGATTTACTCAAAATGATCATAACCTTTAGAATTATGTTTGACAAGAAAGCTTGAATTTATTTTTGCCTGTGAAAATGTACTTTTCTTAAAAGATATTTTGACCTGAGAACAAATTCACTAACATTTTGTCTTGTTCTTTATTATAGTTTTTGTATGAAACTAGTTAACATTTTGTGTCTTTTTGTCTGTTTTAGCACAAGAGGCCAGACTGAAGGAGTTGGAATCGCAAAAGATTGAGTTGGATAAGCTAAAGCTGGAGAACCAAGGTATCTGAGTTATAACTATTTCAGTGTCCAAATCAAATATTAAAAACAAACAGATCAATAAAGCGTTTCTTCCATTGTAATGTCTAAGCTATATTTCATTAGGTGTACCATTGTGAAGTTTTGCATTTTAATTGTAGTGATGGTAAATTATCCATAAAACAACATTGCTTGCAGTCAATTTACTGATATATTTCTCACTACCTTTTATCGTTCTAATTCCAGCACAGGGAGATGAACTGCAGCAAATTAAAATCAGAACAAACTCAACACAAAAGCAGGTGGAGGTTCTGAAGAGAGAAGGAGAAGGTTTGTTCAGGTTCTGGTCGTCATATCACTGGATCAAACTCATAACTGTCTCAAGAGCTGTTGCACAGAACAATATTTTTTCTTTTCAGTGAGACAAGTGGCATTCTCAGCCTCCTTACTGGCCTCAGGTGGAAGTGACATTGGACCTTTCAATGCATTCACATCACGACTTTGATCTTCAAAAATGTTGTTTCAAATATTGGGAATGCCTACAACCCAAATACAGGTATTGCAATTTTATTAACAAAACAGTTATTTATGCAATATAACATCAGAGTGAACTGAATTACTGGTTTTAAAATAAAATAAATACAATTTCCTGCAGGGTTTTTTACTGCTCCAGTGAGAGGTGTCTACCACTTTAATTACCACATCTATGGACATGGACATTCTTCACATGGTTCAGGGGCTGTGCTGGTCAAGAATGGAGAGTACATTTTCATGGCATATGAACATCAAACTACACTCGGCGCTAACTCTGCTAACACTGCCACGTTGCTGTTAGAGGGTGGAGATGTTGTATATTTGCTTCAAAGGGATAATACAAGGATTTTTGATGATCAGTTGCATTACACCACATTCAGTGGTCTTCTACTTTTTCCTTTGTGCAATGATGCATGCTAAGTGATTTGTAGTAGTGTTATAGTGCAGTGTGACACGTACACAAAAGATAAACATACTGCTCAGAAGACAAAATGGCACAAATAAAATGTAAATTCACTTTACAAAAGGGCAGTGGGATTAAGATTAAATTGCCATAAGGTGTTTTCTGCAGAGAACTTTTATATCATCAGAAAGACAAATTTTTAATATTAAACCATGTATAACTTGCACTATAACAGTGGGATTTTTGTACAGTTTGCTGCATGTATGATTTGATTTAATTTGATTTAATTTGAAATAAACTGCATTAATGTAGATTGCATTAAAAAAATCTAAAATGGGTTGAGTTTCTCAACGGTTACACTGAGCTTGATCTAGAGGGAAGGTTGATCTGTGCACAAGTATGAGGAACACTCATAACCTTCACTTTAAAGCAAGACTGACATGTTTGAACTAAACTTTTAAAACTGAAAACCGTACCTGCTGTGCTATTTAATACCCAGTAGCTCAGTTAATCCTTTGGTGAAACCATCTGAACAAAACAGGTTGTCTCAGACAAGTAACTTACCTGGAGAACAGCAGGAAACTTTTATATTAATTTCCAGTACATAGTAACTTTGAAATTACTAGCATGTCAGAAGCAACTTACACAACTCAAAAACCTGACAAGAATCAGCAAACTACAGAATATTTTTCATTTCCTGACCTTTTGACCCACATAAGGGGGAATTTCTCAAAACCCTAGCTGCATTGCAAGATAGGAAATGGTGAGACAGCAGCTTTTTACATATACGTAAAGAACAATATCCAGGGACAAAAGATGCGCCAAACATTTGGTCAGCCTGTGAACAATTCCTTAACCTGTGAAGAAGAAATATCTAGCATGCAAACAGAGCAGGTCATAAAGGCTGTTAACTCTTATAGCTACATTTGCTTCCAACCATACAAAAATATACAATTCTACAAAAGTATGGCTGGATTTTTAGGAAAACAAGTATGACCAGTTCAGACTTAAAAAAATTAGTACTTAGATGATCTAACTTTATTAGATACTTTGACAATATGATATTTATTTTTAAATCAGTTTACCTCTCATTCAAAAGACTGTAATTAAATTAAAGTATTTTATAAAGACCCTTGTCCAAGTAGTTTATCAGCTACTTTTAAGAATCTAGAATTAAATGCATCACAAATCGTAAAAAGCACACAGGTTTTATTGCATATCAATTTCATGTATAAATTCTTCATAGCATTGGAAAGATTACATTTGGTATACATTGCTATTCTACAGAATTAACATCAGAGTCATATCTTTTCAATGAAATTTCTCTAAAGTACATCTGCCATAATCACAAGCATCAAAAGAACTGCAATTCCAGAATTGTTCAATATTATTCTACAATCCTTTATTGTTTTTCATTAGGTCTTCTCCCGTGAGTCGTTTCTATGTCTTTCAGAACCTGCCCACACATCTGCCAGGCAGTCAGAACTTGAAGTCAAACCTACTAGCCTAAACACATGTACAATAAGTGCATCTACAATTTTTTTTCTCTTACTTTTTTTTTTTTCTGTTTTTGAATTGATACACATTTCACAAATGGACATCATTATGACTGCTAAACACGTCATGCACGATAACTTTTTTTTTTTTTTCATTTGTTTTCAATAAACATAACAGAGGCGATATACAACTCAGATTTTAAACAAAACAAGCACCATCCATTAAAACCCATATTTTTCAAAGGTTTTTTTTTTCTTCTTCAGACAAATGCACCATTGTTTTTCATTCTTTAAAATACTATACAGTTAAAAAGAAACCGTGTATTTTTATTTTTTTATTTTTTTTGACTTTCTTCTGTAACAGTTGGGCAAAGAGCAACCATGTATTATTACGCTGAAAAAAATAAAATAAAATTTCAGTGACCAGAACATTTTGTGAAGTTGCCAAAATGGAATACTTCAACGCTTTCAATTCAGTTGCTTCGCACAGCGCGTGATTATTACAGTAGTCCATGACATGAATAACTACACATAGTCAACCTAAAACCTTAGTGACCCAAGTCTTTACATTTTCTAAGCACAAATTGAAAAATAATGTGTTTACAATGAATGGAATTTCATTCAGTAGAATTATATATATATGTATATATAAAAGAGACTTTAGTCTTAAGAAAATGAGATGACGCAGCAGTCCTAGCATCACACTACCACCTGCTGTTGTGAATAAAAATTACAGTGCTTTAGTTTTATTCTCATCTCTCCTTGTTGAGTCCAGCTGGCTCATCTATTGAAAGTCAAATCAGCTTTTAAAAAAGAATGGATCTGGAATCTAAGTTCAACCAAAAGACCAAACTATATCCAGTTGATGATCTGGTCCCAGTTGCTTTAAGTGCTTGTTAAAAAAAAAAAAAAAAAAGAAAGAAAAACAGCATCAGGCCTGATTATGAAAGTCTAGAGGGGATGAAAAGTGATCCATAAGGCTAAAAATCCAGCTGCCTTCAAGTACCGACTGTAAATGTTTTCTGCTGTCTATGACACAGCCGTCTTCGCAGACTTAACAGAATTGTGTCTCAAAGCAATTAATGTGGAGTTTAACAAGTCTGACCAACAAACTTCAGGATGACCGCTCTGTTCTTTAACAATCATGAGTCAAATCTCGTCATACATAATCTATGAACCTGTCACCTTCATGCCGCTTTGATTGGATGCTGTGAGAATTTCCGACCGGACAACTAACCTGAGTCAAAACTGTGTTAAGATGACATCTTGCAGGCTACGCTACAAGCGATGCACGCCAAAAAAAGAAAAAGAAAAAGAAAAAAGAATGTAACATGAGCCGACGGCGGAAGAAATCCAGATTCAGTAATGATAACGTAATGCCCTTTAACTGACATTCAAAATGATATTTGTACAATTATGCGACTAGGCAGAGAGGGAAAGAAAACAGCATATTGAGTTAACTGTTAAAGTGAAACAATAAAAGGAAAACCAGGGTTAACCTGCCCACTATGTTCCAATGCCAAATAGGACTCTAAAACTAACTACACTTGCATTTAACTATAAATAATAACAATAAAAAAACTAATTAACTCGTGGGGTCTTTTAATTTTGGCACACTAATCCGTCAAAAACAGAGATTCACAATCTCCCCCTGTGCTTTGACAGGCAATCCTTTATCCTTCTTCAAGAAAAACAGGGATGAAAAGACCTTTTTTGTTTCTTCATTTTCTCTTCTTGAGTCTCAACAAAACAACATAGAAATAAATACATGCACACACTTCTGAATTTAAACATATAATGTTATTAGGGGAAAAAAAACGTGACAGCAAAAGTGAGGCCTCTTGGAAATGAAATGATTGTCAAAGAAAAAAAAAGACTTCTAGCGGTTATTTGGCACATACCACTCTGAATATGAACGTCTAGGCTATTATCATTTTTACATCATGTGACAGCAAATTTGGTCCTTTTCTAAAAGTAATTAAATTAATAGTTGAGTACTCTTGTGCCTAAAAAGAAGCAATACTGCAGTATCTATAGTAAAGAAAGTAAATACATTTAATTGATGATGCAATAAACAAAACAGAAAAACACACTCTTTTTTTGTATAATTTAAGTTTTAACATGAACAAATTTAGTAGCCAGTTTTAATAGTTATTGGCCCACATAGCTCATTACTTCATCACATTTGAACGTTGGACATCATTCTCCATGTAATCAGTGAAAAATCAACAGTCTGATGGTTCTGAGGATTCGTTTATTTTGTCTGGTACTTTTGATTTTGAAATTAAATAAAAATGCAAAAAAAAAACAACAACAAAAAAACTAACAAACCAAAAAAAACCAAATTAACAAGATTAGTCGCCATGACTAGTGGAGGAAAAAAAAAAAAAAAACTGGAGAGAATCACTCACGAGTCCTCTATTTCTGCTGAAACAGTGCCACCTGGTGGACATGCAGTGCCAGTGCTGCAATGCTTGCGTCGGGCATTGTGCACAGACTTTAGAGACATTATCAGTTCAGTAAGTGTCTTTTAGGGAGCCGTTTTACAGGGTGACTGTGATGCTGCAGGGAGCATTGTGCACTGGGGGGGGAGGATCAGAGTGACACAGAGTTTCAATGCTCTGGAGAAGCATTCATCATGTCCTTCACATCAACAGGAGCTTAGCAGTGCTTTCTCTTAGACAGTCTTGCAGGACACCTCACAAGGGGACACGTCCCCCCCACCCCCTCTCCTCCTCCGTCGTACTCGCACAAACACATAACATGTGAACACAGGCGTAGCCGCGCAAACCCGTCCGCTCTGCCTTGAATGTGTGTGACAATGAAATCCTTCACAGCCTTCTCGCCTTCCCCATGTCCAGCCGGTCTCAAGTTTCTGTCTGTTTGTGAGACTAAATGTTCCCCCTACTTTTCCTTCCGTCTTTCCTAGGCCTCTCTTTGCCTAGATATGGTTGAGTGGGTGAAAGCTGCTCGTCTCAGACGGTCCGCTTCCCATGCTCAGCCAAGCGTCCAGAGAATTCTGAGAGGGTGCGTGCAAAGGGTTGTTCTCCGAGAGAGACAGCATCATTGCATAAGCCTGCAAAGGAGCAACAGTTGGATATCAATTAAGAGGAAATCTGCAAGGTTCACCTGTATGCACATGTTTAGCAATCTCTCTCTTTCCCATATAGTTTCTCGTTTCCAGGGATTGTGTTTGACATTCATAAAATAATCTCTAAGAGTACAATGACAAACGTTGCTGACTAATTTAGGAGCAACTACTTAAGAAAATGCAGCAGCCTAAAACATCACTGTTTGCGCTTCAATGATTTGACATAATTCACTTCAGTCATCTGGGCCAATTCACAAAACTCTGCATCTATTTACAAATGATGGAAAATAGTTTTCTTAATTTTAGAATTGGTATTTTTTCAGAAAGTTGCTTTACTCTTTGGGTATTTATCAGAACTCTACAAGTCATCCCTTACACTAAGGTGTATGGCTCTCTGCTGTCTTATACCCCCATCACAATGTTGTACATGGACATGAAGATTTAATTATAACTCAAGTATTGCCTTTCTACATGCTCTTTGGATGACAATATGACTGCAGCAGGTGTTGCAGCTCTAGGTGCCATTCACAGGACTCTAATAATGTGTTTTTCACTCTAAAAATTGCTTCTTATAGTGATCCTCTTGTCACACTAATATCCTCTTGTCACACTAATATGTTCCAGATCATCAAACTAATGTTAATATCGGATAAAAATAACTTTTGTAAAAACAAAACATTTCCAAATGATGTTTCTCATATAAACATTTAACACATGTATAAATGGGCCCTTGTAAAATCTTGATTTATATTTGACTAACCACATTATTTTTGGTTTATTGTTACAAGCCACAACCAGGCTGGATTACAATAGACCCACAGAATTAAGAAACCACTTAAATAGAATTTATTTAAAAATATAAAGTAGGGTAGAAAGTTTCACAAAAAAACAAAAAACAAAAAACAAAAAAAAAACAATTTAAAGAAATTTAAGAACAGATAAAAAGCGAAGTTGTTGACAACTGCATCTTTGGAAAGGGTTACAAAGTCACTTCTACTTCTGTGGGAATTTAGCAAGCCACTTTGAGAACCATTATTGACTAATGCAAGACAAACATGAAACCGTGGTGAACTTTCCGAGGCGTTATGAACCAAACAAAAGGTTTCCACCAGGAAACCATTCATCCAGCGGCCCGTTGTGTTTTTGAGTTAAAACAATGTTTCAAGTTGACAGGAAATTTGAAAATATCACTTGATTACTATGTGTTACTGTGGAAGATTAATACCTGAACACCAACTATAAAGTCTTAAAAAAAGCAAACATTTTAAAAAGATTTAAGGAAATAAGCAAAGCTTAGCCTGGTGGAGGCACAAGTAAAGCCTGGAGGAAACACTGAAACAAAATCACTCAAACAGCTCGCTGATGACTTATCCAGGAGATCACAAATGGACTCCATAGTAAATCTGCAGGCCACACTCGTCACAAAGAAGAGGAGTCTTCATGGTTCAACAATAAGACAGAGACTGGGCACAACAGCCCATGTTACATTTGTCAATCTTGATGACCCCAAGATTATCAAGGACATATTTTGTGGGTTGACAAGCCAAAAGTGGAAACTGTTGGTTCCATTTCATCTACTGCAAAAAAAAAAAAACTAGCAGCATTTCAGGGAAAAAATGAAATTTCCAAACTGAGTCAAACCTGGAGGTGGTAATGTGACGGTTGAAAACCGCTTTGCTGCTTCAGGACCTTCATGACTTCATGACCATAATTAATAGAACCAAGAATTCTGCTCTATCAGAAAATAATAGGAGAATGTTTGGCCATAAGTTAAGCTCATGTGGAACAAAGCTCCAAGGTACACCAACAACTCATGAAAGGCTAAAATGAAAAACGAAAGATTTCTGAACGACCTACTCTGAGATCAAATTTAAACTTGATTGAATCTGTTTAGCAAAACCTAAAATAGGTTTTGTGCGGATGAAGTTGCCCTGTACTATGATCTGAAACATTTAAGTGTGACAAAAAACAAAAAAAAAAACAATACATGTGATATAAATAACCAGGAAATATCATACACAATACAATGAATACACGTGACAGGAAATGACACGGTATAGTATACACTTCGTTTGTTGAAAACTAAATTTGTGTGTGTTGATGGTCTCAAAGTCCCCTCCCTATTTTAAACAGATAACCCAAAATCCAGCAACATACCTGGGTTTTAGCCTGCCTGTACAATGTTTCTTTCAAAGCCTCAGACTCTAGTGAAGTGTTAAATATGTCTTTAACATCAAAGGACTGCTCGTCAATGGCTGCTTTACGTAAACCGTCCAGGCTCTTAGGGAAGCTGGGCAGACCCTCCAGATCCAAGAGAGAGCCCTCCTCCTCTATACACCTGCACACCGACGCAGGGGTGAATGGAAGGATGGATGGATGGATGAGTAAAAGTAGGAAAAGTCAAAGATTTGGATGAGACAGAGGGAGCGTTAATCGGATTTGAGAAGAGGAAAATGTTACAAACAGGAAGTAAAGCAGGGAAAGGTGAAGTGGAGATAAACAGAAGAAAGGTACAGTTAATTAAAGGTTAGAAAGGCAGACGGGACAAACTGACAGAGTAATAAAAAGCTTTAGGGAAAAGATAGGAAGCTGACTGAACATGAATAAAAGAGTAAGTGAAGCTAAAGAGAATCTGAAATTCAAGCCCGTCTCCCCCTGCATGCCTTATAAACGAATTCATATCCCTTACACTTTTTCCACATTTTGTCACATTATACTGGTTATGACATATAGGAGGATTCTCCTGTACGCACTACTAGACCAACACAAAATAAGGCACATTTGTAACATGGGGAAAAAAAGTATAACTTGTTAAGTTTATTTGTCTGCAAAATCTGAAAAGTGTGGCAGGCATGTGTTTTCAGCTATCTTTACTTTCATACACCCACAGCAATTCCAAAACAGACGTTTTTAGCCGAATTGCAAAATGTTTGTCTGTGGGGAAAACGAAAGGCAACACAAGAAAATGAAAAAAGTGAGAGGCCGCAAAAGACTTCAATAAAAATGCAAGACTGGTGAAAACGAGTCCGAAACACTTTCAGCTATAACTGAAGCAAATGTGTTTCTGCTGACTCAGGTGGGCAAAATACAAATGCATGCCACACTTTTAAGCTTTTTTATTTGTGAGAAATGTTACTCATGAACAGTTATGAGTAACAATTTAAAGCCATGTACATACCAGTTTAGTAGTTGAATAATTGCAAAATTGCAATTTTATTTTATTTTTATTTTATTGGCATGTATAACTTGTTGTTTAGCAGCGCTTGAAAGAATAACCATGGAGCCTAACTTAAGTATGAATTCTTAGTTTTGTTCAGCTTTGCTTTTGCTTAGGTTACTAAACACCTACCTGCGAGTGTGTTCATAGCTCATAGCTAACGGAGCCGTCTCCGCGTCCTCCTCTTCCTCGTCCTCCTCGTAGACTCCCGTCGTGACTGGAGATGGGGACTCCGGCGCCTCGTCGTGCGACTTCTCCGTCAGGCTGCATTCTTCCTCCTCCTCATCGTCCCCCTCCACCTCCTCTTCCTCTTCCTCCAGCCCTTGCAGCCCTAGCTTGGAGTTGGACAAATTGTGGCTGGGCGGGCGCTCCTCTTCGGGCTGCTCTGACCTGCGGAGGAAGGAGAAGTGAGAAAATTTTTATAGCTTCAACTTTTATAGACTTGCGTTGTCAAAGCAGAATATCGTTGTTTTGGGGGGTTTTTTATGTAGAAGAAAAAAAAGCTTTCAATCGTAGTTTGAAAATATTTCTCACGTTCTGAGAAAGTAGATTAAAACATTTACTCATTCCAAGAGCTTTGAATTTTTTTTTTTTTCTTTTGCTAATTTTAGTTGTTACAAAAATATGACACAAACAGTCTGGCCCTGGTTACTGTTACCCATTTCCTACCCGTCCAAATGCATGACTCATCTTTCAGAAAAAGACGTAATCTGATGACAACGTGAACAGTACAACTCCAGTGTCCACACAAACAACATGGGTGCCGACAGTCTGCCCGGAGCTCTTTTCAAACAACCCGGCAGATGATTAATTGGCCAGCAACCCCCCAAACAGAGACGGATCTGGCCCCGCCTTAGACCCGGTCCTCCACAAGCCGCTTCACACCGTAATGGTGGAACGTAGCTGGCGTGGCTGAGGGAAGATGTCGGCTCTGCTGTGAATGGGCTATCAGCACGCTACCATTACAGACTGCCATCTGTACATTTTCCAGCCTGCGTCTCAACAAAGTGCCGTTCCTCCATCACCCCCCAACCACAATGTCATGGCTCATGATATCATTTCCTTTGGGATGGCAAATTTACCCCTTGCATTTTTTTTTTCTTTTTCCGAACTGTGGACATTCATCAAATCGGACAGGGTTACCTCTGGGAAGGGGTGCACGGGGACAGGATTGGGTCACACACAGTGGGTCGGTCCAGGCGGGTCGAGAGGCTTTAGGGGGAGAAAAGTTCTTCTCTTTCAATCTAGATTAAATATCACCATAATCAAATTGCAGAGCTACTCGGCGGCGCTGGTGAATGGAGAAAGAAGCGTAGCTCGAACACAGGGGGGGGCCTGGGTTTTGTCATTTAGTCTAAACACGTCAGTTGGGTGTTTGTGTTAGTGGGCTGGGGGTATGGGTACCGCAGGCAGATTGGGGGAAGAGCTCAATCATCGGTGGATCTCCCAGATAAATGCCTAAACCAAATTCCCCCTCAGGGTCCTCCCTGTCGTAGACAAGAAACCAGACCCGATTGGAGTTTTATCCAACTCTAAAGCCAAAGCCGTAACCTGAGGATTAAGGTTATGGAGGTAACTTCCTTCCTCCTAAAAGATGCCTTTCTAGAAATATATCCATGAAGATCCGTACTCTGTTATTGTTGTTTCAAACTTCTGCATCTCCAACATGGAAACACTTCAAAAGTTTTCATGAGCTTCCAGGAATTCTCATTTTGACTGGCTGGAGTTTCGAAGGAAGGGGAAATATGGTTGTGGGGGCGGTTAAAAATGATTACAAATAGCCATCCATAAATGTGTGTTTGTGTTCCCAGTTTTGCTTCAGTCACTCAAAGGGAGAATAAACAGCAGGCTGTCTGGTAGGAGGACAGAAAGCATAACATAGTCTGAATTACAGATATTAAAATGTCAGGCTGTGGCTGTTGCAGATGAGACTCTGTATTGATCCCAGATGGCAAAGGGGGCTAATTTGCCACTGGGCCTGCTGGACGTAATGTGTGTTGACAAGAAGAAAGCGGGGAAGGGGGGGGAGTATGATGGAAGAATGGAAAGACAAAATGTGAGACTACCAGAAGGGAATTCCCAACAAGAATGAAAGTGAGAGAGTCAATAAAAGAAGGCAAACCACTGATTAAGAGAAAACATTTCATCCTTTCTATTTTTTCTGTTAGTCACTCTTTGGAAGATTCCCACAAACTGAGCATTGGTAATCTAGAAGCATGGAAGTCGATCCAACGTGACATTTGTGGGTGGAGATAGACAGATGGGCCTTAAAAAAACTGTAATGGAGCTAAAGCAACATATCTGCAAAAGATCTTAGCAATATGAGAATAAATTTGAAGAACATATGGCAGATGCAGCTTTGAAGGTGATGGAGACTAATGGCAGGCATGTTTAAACCACTAGGGAGCACTGTGTACTCAATGCTAACACCGATAGCGACTTATGTGTGTATACCCCTTGAGCCCGTTCACAGTTTATAATGTTACAATTGCAGAATTCATTGAATTATATTGAGGTGTAATGTGACAGATAGCATGATAGTATGATTATAAAGAAGAAAAGGGATACATGGGCTTCAGTGTTTCCTTTTACATATAAAAAAGCAACTAAAAGTGTGACATGACTGTATCTATTGTACTTTAATTTGTTGCCCCCCCAAAAGCCATTCAAACAAACTACTTGAGAAGTTTATTATTTATTAAACAGACTATGCCTATGGGTATTTTCATTTTCAAATGAACATAGTTACTCTATGAAGGCCTCAGAGAATGATTAGAAAACATTTGTGAAGAAGCAGCATCACAAAGAGTAAGGGACACAGCAGAAATGTCAGAGAATAAAAGTTATGAAGCAGTTTAAAGCAGAGTTATGTTGGAAAAACAATGTTCCACATTTTAAACATATCACATCACAGTGGACTATTTAATTGTCATAGACAAAGAGTAAACATAACATAGAGTTCTTCAAATTTAAATCCGCAGCTATCTGTGCATTTAAACAAATTAAGAGCAATCACAACATGTAAAACACATGGTGTAAGTGAAATAAGTTTGCTTTTGTCCAACCTTTTATCCGTGGAGCTGGAGGCCTGGTTCATCTCACTGTTGGAAATAAAGTTGCGAATTTCAGAGAAGTACGAGTCCTCCTTCTCGTCTAAAAGTGCGTGATTGTCTGGCTCGGAGTTTGGAGAGGAGATGGTGGTTCCTAGGTTGGAAAGCATCCCAGACTGCTGACTGACTGTGACGGGAAAAATAAACAAATAAAAAAATTCATGTTCAAAAGTAAAACTAAGAACTTTGACAAAAAAATAAATAAACAGCTGCAGAAGATATGTGTAATTCTTTTATAAAATGTCAGTGTGAAAGCCTTAGTATATTTTGCCAGAAGAGAATACGGTATTTTTGAAGAGGAATGTCATTTTCGATCATTAAAAACAACTATTACAAAAGGTTTATAAAATTATATAACATTATTCTATTCCAATTTTACACTCTTATTGGGCAACAATGTTTGAGATACAGCAAATAGAAGGATGAGTTATTAAGATTATTATGACACAAGTCTGATGGCCCTTATAAACTGACCAACGGTTACTAGCTTCATGTAAACCTGGTCAAAGTGATAAAAGCCTGTTGCATTGTCTCCTTTCAGGTTGTCATATTAGCCACACATTAAATCATGTGTAATTTAGATGTTAACGCAAACAGGCATTTGCTCCTTTCATAATGTTTGTATTCCTTCTATAATCAGTGGCATACCACCGTAATACACAGCAAGTCCCTCTTTCAGTAGATTTTACCCATTTCAAATCATTCAAACGTTTATCTGGGTGTTGATTTAAAATTTCTGCACATGTTATGGTGACCCATTTATCATTCGAAACCTTTAGCCAAGCAGTCCCTGTTTACTAACTACTTTCGACGTTTTGTCAGAGAAGCAGCCACAGATGTGGCAGCCTCACCAGGAATGTTCTCGTGCTCGTGCTTCTTGAGATGGCGGTCGAGGTTGGTTTGCTGACCGAAGCAGCGATTGCACAGGTGACACTTGAAGGGTTTTTCCTTGTTGTGGATATTGCGGACATGACGCTGAAGGTTGGAGGAGATGCTGAATGAGCGGTCACAGTATTTACACCTGCCAAAGACCAACAGAGTCATTGAAATATAGGCTAGAGGTGCAGCAGCAGGATCAGGGCGTTTCATTGAAATGATGCAGTCAGGATTGTTATTGTCATTTTTATAAATGCACCTGCTTAGGTAGGAAAGAAATAAACAGTAAAATGTGCTAGTTTCAGACATAAGATAGGCTTGCGGTTTTAGATAAATAATGTGCATCAAACTTAAACATAAAAATGGAGCATTTCTGAAAGGAGGGTATTTGAAGAACAAGAAAACTCTAAAACATGAGCTAAAACTACATGAAAAATAAGAAGGCAGAAACCAAAAGAAAAACTGTAGAAACCTGTAGGGCTGCTCCCCTGTGTGTGTCCGCAAGTGCCTGGTGAGGTTTGCTGAGCGGGGAAAAATCTTCCCACAGTACCTGGAGGGAAGAATGGACATTGAAGGCACATTATCATTAAAGAGTTTAACTTTACCTTCAATGTGATGTAGTAACCAGCGCAACATCCATAGTGTACTAACCTGCAAGCATAACGTTCCTTGCCCTTTCGAAGGATTGCTTCTGAGAGGGAAGGTGGTGGTGAGCGGAAATTGAACAGTGGATGGGTCGGGTGTTGCAGCGTATTGGGCGGCAGGTCCAGTTTCAGGGCACCAAAGCTCTCCAGCTTCTCTGTCATATTTTCCATGGCTGACATCTGGAAGATGTCAAAAAAATGTCATATACTTTTGAAATACATTCAGTTGGATGCTATTTTGTGTTTGGCTCACGTCCCATGAAGAATATATGGCAGATCATTACATAAATATTTGTGATACATTTAACACCAGAATTTTTTGTTATGAGACTTCATGCTCAGTTAGCAACTTGTTTGGTGTCTTAATTTAGAATAAAAAAAGCTGAACTAGTTCTTCAGGCAGAAGTTAGCTGCTAAACCAGGCGGGGCCCAAAACAAAGCAGATGTTTTTATTGTTTTAAAACAACTCCTATCTCATAAAGATCACAGTTCCTTTTTTTTTTTTTTTTTTTTTTTTCAAAGTCTAAGTTTATAAACCTTTAAGCTGCTATCGCATTTTCATGGGACAGCCAGTTAGATAGAAGACACAAAATGGAGGTGATTATTCTTCTGTTTGTAAGATGAATTGAGAACAGAACTGAGAATGTGAGGCTTTTATCATTAAACACCAAAGCAGTCCAGGCTGAAATTACAAAAAGGGGCACAAGTTCATCTGATTTACTTTATTCAAGGAAATTTTTGTTGCTCATAGCAGTCTTTTTTTCCTTTTAAGCCATTCTCAACTCCATGACCAATTAAAAATCTAAATTGATAATTTAACTATGTACCTTTTACCATCCCTTGTTTGTATGTGTTAAAGTTGCAGAGCAAGTTTTTGGCATCAACTGTGTGTCACCTAGCAACTAACTCACAAAACAAGTTAAGTGAACTTTAAGCTATATCTGTTTAAAAATGTGGTCAATGTGGTTATATGCCTAATTTGTAAAAGCGCCTTCTTGTGGTCAAACAATAATGCTGCTGGTAGCAGTCAATATACAGGAGATGCAGGGTAGCATATGGGTAGAACCAATTTTCCCCTTCATACAGGGGATTGATGTCTTGGTTAAAACTAGGCAGTTAGCAACCAAGTTATAATAGCTAATAGAAAGTGAAAGAGTTATGTACCAGAAGCATTAGCAAAGCAGTTTATATTAGGGTATAATCTTTTTTATTCTAAAGACCACTAACCCAACTGATTTAAGTGCCCCTTCTTCTCTGGATCAATTTAAACCAGTATTTTGTTCTTTACCTCTTACATTTTTGTGACAAAACTGCTGTTTTAAACTAGCAAAGTTGCAAAGTACAATATAGTTTGTGATACCCCCTACTGATAGTCGCTTTCCTTCCCCTAGAAGCCTGTGAACAAAAGAGGCCAGCCACGTAGAAGTTTATTTGCCAAAACAGGCTTACATCCTTCCTTTTATTAGTGAATATGGGATGGGAGAGACACGGGGACAGACACTCCGTCGCTATGTGTTTATTCGTAGTCTGAGAAACGGGTACAGGGGGTGTGGGGAGATTCCGTCATGCGACTGAATTAGAGGTGGCATTGTGTTTGGATCGCTGGGAGGATCACAGCTGGGACACTCCCATATGAGAAGTTTTTACATGGAGGCCTGTGAAAACATTTTATCAGGGGTATAGCAATAAATTACGAGGCAATGCATTCAAATGGGAGCCAGGGAAATGCCCGTTGTAGACTTAAATCATACCACCATTCCACAAGAATAGCAATTTGCTCACAAATTTAATCAAGAACAGTACATTTATTGTACGTGTAAATATATATGGATCTATCTGGGTATTTACGAGATGAGAGTATTGCAAAGTCATGCTTAATAGAGGACACAGATTTCCAGGTCAGATTAAACTGCTTCCTCAATGAGAGGCCCCTATTCTCCTGGACACAAACACAGGATGTCCTTGATGGACACAGTGCTATTATCTAGCCAGCCAGCCAGTCACTGAGAAAAACTCCTGAAGGGTATTGACTTATTGGCTGGCCTTTGGACTCTCAGTACATAAAACAATGCCACGAATAACAGTGGCATGGCCAACTGAGGCAATCTGTTCAATTCAAACGGGTATTTTACTTTATTAATAATATTATCATTCTTTGTAATCAAGATTTGTAGAGGTAGGGAAGGTCTGGAGACAGTCAAACAATGCTGCTGATTATCAAAGGATGTGCTATAACACACCGTGTCTTCTGGAAAAAAAACGTGGCGTTGACAAAGTACACCGGCGCCATTCGGTAAACAAAAGAAGAAATCACAGAACGGTGGGTTGAGAAAATACATGAGCACAGAGGAGTGAAGGAGCAAACGGGCTTATTAATTCCGGTTGCAGTGTTGTGGGAGGCAGAAGCTTAGTATTTCAATGTAATTCAAGTTAAACACCTTTTTATTTAAGACACAATATAAAATAAATAAAAGTTAATCCCTTTCAGGAACAATATGTTCACATGTAATATGTTTAGGCCATTTGCTTGCTTTCATGTCAGCGAGTTTAAATTTCTCTCTTCAATAAGATATGTACAATATATTGAGTCTAGTTTACCTGTGGATGGAAGAGTGGTGGGGAGGGCCTCAGGATCTTCTCCTTCAAAGCTCCAACCGGATCAAGTAGCTTCCTCTTCTCCACCCTGCTGGACCAACGACAAGGCACAGGGTTACGTACCAAGGTCAGTATTTCCCTAATGTCTTTAAACCTGACATCAAGTTCTAACTTGTTGATTACATGAAAATGTTAGGTCCTGGTCTAATTGGGGCTGAAATACCTGTAGATGGGATCCATGAAGAATGCGGAGGGCTTGGCATAGTGCAGTGGTGGAGGCTGATGCTGCTGTGCCTGCTGTTGCTGGTGCTGGGTTATGGAGGGTTGGTGCAATGACTGCGAATGAGGATGAAGGAATCCCACTGAGGTTTCATCTTTATGGGAGATCACCTTGCCGGCGCCAAAGATATGATTCTTTCGATTTTGGGGCTCAGCTGGCAGGCCGTTGTGACCACTTCGATTTCTGCTGCCAATGCTGAGGTCCAGTGGCTGCTCTTCATTGTTAGATATCACTACAGGACCACTGCTGTTCCCAGTACTGCTTGGGTTGGATGGGTTTGTTGGAGCTGGAGGAGTTAACTTGGCCTCCTTGGATTTCGTTGTGAGATCAAAAGGTGACTCTGCGGTGGGAGCAGGAGCTGTGGGGGAACTTGAAACCATCTTGTGCAGCTGTTCACGAGGGGATTTGGGCTCCGCCTTCAGGAATATGCTAGGATTGAGAGTGCCTCGATCAGCACCAAAAGGGTATAGGGAGTTGTGGAAGTTGGGTAGAAACTGAAAGGGAAACATGGAATGGTAGGGCAGTGGACCCATCTTCTTCTCCTGATGAAGTCCCATCAAAGCAGGACCAAAATATTTCTCAGCTATGTTAGCAATTGCTTTAATGGAATCAGTGGTGGCTGCATTGGCATTTGTGGTGGTAGGAGGCAGGGCTTGCTCATCAGGTGGAGGAAAGAAGGAGTGCTGGGATAAAGTAGAATGAAAAGGACGATCTATAGAAAGTGTTCCTGTACCAGACACAGCTGATATCAAAGCACTACTTGAGTCCTCTAACTGGTTTCCGTCCTGACTTGACACAGTGCCAGACGGCTTCCTCCTTTTACCACTCCTCTCACGTTCACTATCACCTTCGCTCTCCAGGTCAGAACCGTCACCTGAAACAGTACCAGTGGTGGTGTCCAAATCTGTTCCACTTGTGGTATTAACATCTTCAAGGTCACTTCCATCTGACATGTCTGCCAGTTTAGATTTAGGTTTAGTTTCTCCACTAGAAGACAAATCAAGCTTACTGTCCTTTTCCTTGTCTTCCAGTGGACTCAAACCACTAATGCCATTGCTGTTTGTGGAGTTGACAAGTGACAATGGAGGGGCATCTAAGGGGCTCCGAGGGAGCTTAACCTCCTGACTGCTGCCTGCTAGTGGGCTCTTTAATAAAGGACTGGGAGGTAATAAAGGTGGCCGTGGATAAAGCGTAGGGGGAAAGATACCTGGAAACCCATGTGGGAGGGATGGGAAGCCATGAGGTCCTGTGGAGAAGGGCAAGCCGGCATGAGGGTGAGGTCTCGAGGGAAAGTAGTCAGTGAAGCCTAAACCTGACTGGTTCAGTCCTGGTAGGTGGGGATGATGGGACTTGGCTTTAGCCATGATGGGGCTAGAGCTCATGGCAATTCCAGGGGTGAAAATCCCCGCTGGAGAGCCGTAATGATTTTTGCCCTCGCAAAAGCGGCGATGCTTGTTGAGAGAGGAGGTAGTGCTGAATAACTGCCCACAGTCCTTACACTTGATCTGGGTACGACAGTCAGCATGCATTCTCTTGTGACGGCAGAGGTTGGAGAACTGGGTGTAGGATTTGTGGCACACCTCACCTGGGGACGCAAAAAGACGTAGCCCATCAGGGCCTGGTTAAACCCATTTTAACACTGTCTCTAACTATGCATACCAAATCAATAGCATACAACACAGACTACAGATGCAACAATAACAACAAATTGTAGTTTTTATTTAATTTTTTTGTACAGCATCAGTCACTTGGTGTGTCTTTTTTCCAATTAATAAAAACATACATCAAACAGATTGTAAAAAGATGAATATAAGTAATAACCATATGGCTGGAACCTTAATCCCTATTAAGACAATATTTGAATATTGCCTTGTTTCTTCTGACTGGACTTAATATTAGCATTTTGGATTGATCCAGTCAAAGACTTTAATCTAATACAGAATACATGGGGGGAAATTCAGAATTAGAGGTTTTCCAACTTCAATCACATGGATCCCATCACCAGAGATAAAATAAAAAATATAGAAGAATCCTGGGAAAACTTGGTCAGCATTTATATTAAGGGTTTGATTTCTGCAATGCTGACAAAGATTTTCATGCTTAAGTGTAAGTAAGTCCACAGTATGACTTTAAAGGTTAATGTTCACCTAAAAAAAGAAAAGTAATTTATGTTATTTTCAACCACTGATTAATGTAACATCCAAGAAACGTTAAATCAAAATAGCTTGCTTCAGAAATAAAAGTTGACATTGATTTTTTTCTTTTAATTGTGTCCCACTGGTAATTTGTTGAAGGAGGGAATCCAAATGAAAAACAATAGTGTCACCACCTGATATCCAACACATAAGTAAAGAACTCAGTTAAATCCCAATAAATATGAAATCCCTGGGCCTTTATGTTTGGGTCCCAAGTTGTACAAGACCTAGAGATCATATGGAGACGATCTTTTAAAATACAATGAAAAAGAGTACAAAATAAATTAACTATTAGGAATTTTGATATCTGCCATAAGCTTTTACTTACAGATAAAGGGTTTGACACTGCTGTGGATGTGCTTATGCTGTTTGAGGCCTGACGAAGTGGCAAAGGTCTTGCCACATTCAGGACACGTGTGAGCCCGTGCTCCCACATGCTGGGAGCGGATGTGCCGCTGAAGGTTGCTGGGATCTGTGAACACCTGAAAATGCAAAATAAGAGCATGACAACACAATGTTTGCCATCTCTGAAGACACAAAATATGTATAGCCATTGAAATATGGCTTGCTGTCTGAATTACCAAAAAACTGTGTATAGTACAATAAAGATTTAGAACAAACAAGTCAAAACAGAAAAAGCCTGTGTGTCCAGTGCACAACTTACGTGCCGGGTATGCTGTACCTTATCACAGTTTTCACACTCAAAGCGCTTGCCACTGTCATGAGACATCTGGTGGCGGATGAGATTGGATTTCCAGTTGAAGGCTTTGGGACACTGGTCACACTTGTACTCCCTCTCCTCTGTGTGGACTATCATGTGTTGCCCCAGACTTTAGTAAAAAAAAAAAAAAAAGAAAAAAGACCAAGCATTTGAATGCATCAGATGTGCAATAAATGTTGTTTTCTTAAAAAAAAAAAAAGAAGAGCATCCTGTGCACCTGTACTCATTTGGGAAGATCTTTTCGCAGTCCTTGCATTCATGGATGGGCTCATCGCTGTCCTCCCGCTCCTGCTTGAAGTCCTCTCTCAGTGCATCAAAGATGGATCCTGCACTTGAGCATGAGTACTTCTGATGCCGTCGCAACTCAAGGGTGGAGGAGAACAGCTCATCGCAGTCTTCACAGCGGTACATTTGCTCGTCTGTAAAAGCCCATGTAGACAGACATTTTCAGATACAATTTTAAAACGTGATCGTAATCAAATCTGAAGTATGAAGTAGTAGGATTTCTTTTTTCAGATTGCTTCTTTCTGTTAAAATACAATGGTACAGTGTACTGACTCATGTTATTTTAAAAGCTTTTTCTGCATGTCATTTTGTAAATTACTGAAACATGCATCTTTTTTTTCATATTCATAAAGAACAAATACAAAATTTATTTGTTTCTGGGTTTATGACTATTTTTTTCTTTACATTTTTCAGTAAGTGCTTGGCTGTGCACGAAGTACCAGTGTTTAGTAACTATCCGAAGAAAAAAGATCTATTTCCACCATTAAAAATTGCTCTTGTTACTTATCGAGTAATCTATGCTGTTTTACGCTTTAGTTACAGCTAAACAAACTTGTTTTTCCAAAAGGTAAATGTAAACAATCCTGCAATTGACAGCTACATAAAATGGAAATCAATTACCAGTAAAATGTGGGCTTCATTAACACACTTAATTACTCGTTGAACTAAGTGTTCGCCTCAGACTGCAAGGGTAATAGCACGCAGGGGAAACAATAGGGGCAGGTCTTCCTCTTCCATGCTGATAACCTTTACAATACTTCTCACAAGCAAGGTCAAACACATAAAAGCTAGACCACCTTTCTCAATAGCCAATTCCTGAGTCGGACGCCAAGTTCAACAGACAGAAAGCCCAGCGGAGGGACTTTGTGCATGGACGTGTGAATGTGTGCGCGAGCCGGTGCTCCTGTGAACATTTTCCAAAGTGAGCCGTGAGGAGCGGAGGTAAGCAGGGTCGCGGCGGCGCCAGCCCAGTGGTGATTTCAGCGTCAAGCTGCCATGCCTTCTTTGCCATGACACCGAGCACCCACTGCCTACGTCGCCCCTCAACCCTTTTCCCTTTCCACCAATATGCCACCTGCTCTCAGCCATCCATTCTAGCCCTGCTAAATGAGTTTATCCAAAATGACTTACAGTGCATGGCTCACCTGCTTTCTACTCCATGTGACCATTTATCCAGCTGGAACTTCTTGGAAACATTAAAATACCATTAGAGCACCAACATCCAGTGTTTCTAACCTTCACAAGATGCATGAGTGACCGCCTGGTCAATGGAGCATTACGCCGAGCTCAAACGCCACACTAACTAGCTCGCTTTTGACACTGATTTGTGCATGTATACCTTAAAGGATGGATATTAAAACATCTCACCATTTAGGTGATTTCAGAGTGGAAAATGTTGAAAAAAACATGACTCGCGTCCACTCGCGTTAGACTTTTGAGGATCTTAATACGTGGAAAAGCTTCTGTTTATGTTAAAGGTAGTGAAACAGGCGCTCTGGTAAAAGCAACACAAGTGTCCATTGTGAGAGCGGGTCTGTGTCAGAATAGGCATAAACAAAGGCGTTTGCTCGGTGCATATCAGTGTACATGTGTTTTTTCAGTTAGTCTGCTGTGTGCGAGTGGGCTGGGGTGGGATTGGGGTGGTGGAGGTTATAAAGTGGAGACTAATAGCTCTCTGGGAGACGAAGGGAGGCACAATTATGTGCAGTTTAGCAGCTAATCTGGGAGCATGGGTGAGGTCTCGGGGGACTCCTCAAGTCCTTTACTTCAAATTCCTTCTTCGATAAGCCAGACGCAGAGAGCAGGGCTGCACTGCCAGGCACTGCCTTTCTGTCTCAGTCACACAAACAAGGGGAGACCAGAACACAAAACGTCTTGGAAGGTGGACTTTGTCTGTGTCCTCCTTCTAATTGCCTGTCTACCTTGCTCAAAATAAAGTATTTTCCAATAAAAATGCACCTGTAATATATTGTTTCAGTTTAGTCCTTCTCTCACACCAATACACAAAGCCATAGGTTTTAGCTTTCATGCACATATTTGGGCAGGCTGCCTCATTCTTATATCTTGTATTCTATCTGTATACACAAACATACAGACACAGATGAAAAGAACAAATATCTATGCCCACTTAATCTTTGACCTCCACTTAAAGCACACCAGTTTCCCTCTTTACAACAATCAAACTGTTTTCAGTGGTTATTTCCCTCACTTAGTTTGGCAACGACGCCTATGGATTGTTCTGTACTTCATGCAGACATGGAAACTGTCTGCATGAGCTGCAGAACATCTTACAAACATCCTGTTCTCCCTCCAGCAAAGCGATGTAAAATCATTGAAGAGTAAAAGGTGTCTTTAAAAAAAATAAATAATAATAACAATAAAACAATGTTACCTGACAACACGCTTCACTACAATAAGTCCAAGATGTTCAAAGAGGAAGAAAAAAGGCCAAGTTCTATACCAAACAAAGCGGTCTAAATTAGATTATGAGAGAAAGTACTGGACATATTTTCTCTGATGCCCAGCACACACGGACAGTTCAAAGGAATGGCAAGATCTAAAGCAACATCAAGCAAAATTACAAGGGAATATAAGGATTTTTTTTTTATATATATATAATTTACAATTTATGTCAGAAATGAAGTCTAAATAAAACGTAGAGATGATTGTATTTTTGAAATTACAATAAAAACAAAAATGTTTTAACATAAGCAACTGTAAGCTGGATTCAATAACTAAATGCAGTGTGTGTTCATGGCACACAGACGAAACAGAACGAGAGAACATAAATATAACATAAAAAGCAAAAAAATAATAATTTATTGCAAAGGTTTTCCTCAACTTGTTGTTGAGTGGGTATTTTTTTGAGGGATTAGAGCGCACAAGTTTAAAACGATTTAAATGTAAAACTGTGTTTTAGTTTCAGCTTTTATTGAAAAAAATTCTTATAGAAAACAGAAATAATTATGTTTCTTTCATTGTAAAATTGCTGAATTAATTTATAGCACTTCGTTGGTTTGAAGCTATGAAGGCCTCAGCATGGTACAGAGAAGGTTTGCAGTAAAACCCAACGTCCTCAGCAGCTCGGTAGCTTATAATCGGTTTACACTTTGATACAGTAAATTTACAATGTATCCTGGAAAACATATAAAAAGGA
This sequence comes from Gambusia affinis, assembly GCF_019740435.1. Classification (NCBI taxonomy): domain Eukaryota; kingdom Metazoa; phylum Chordata; class Actinopteri; order Cyprinodontiformes; family Poeciliidae; genus Gambusia; species Gambusia affinis. Next base: position 43,362,055 of record NC_057868.1, on the reverse strand, counting down.
CTGAAACCTGCATTAAAGCGATCATTTATTGCAGTATATGCTGTAATAATACAGCATATACTGCTGTATTATTACAGCAGAATATGCTGTAATATACAATCAATTTTAATCAATTAAAATTGATTAATGTTGGTCAATTTTAGTGTAATACTATTGTACAGTAGTTAGTTGTACAATAGTAATGTTTGTTAGTTTCACTTTACTTTTACTAAAAACTAAGATGCTATGTTTTCAGACAGATGTACGACAAAATTATTAATAATAATAATAATATTTTGTCACTATCATTAACAAAAGTATCACATGAAATAATAGATATTTTGTATTTATTGTAATTATTATGTGATGCAGGTATCAGATGTAAAGAAATAATGGATATTTTTTAACGAAACATGATTGGATCAGAATTGACGCCGTCCTGAGTAAATGCTTTTATTACTTTTCCCTCTCTGTTTTTGTTTAAAAAGTGTTTCACAATGTGGTTTCGATATTCGTCGCTACCGAACAGGCAGGTTCCAATTTGACGCTTTCCTTACAAAAAGAAAAAAAAAAAAATGGGCCAATTGACGCCTCAGTGTTCCGGCAGAGCTGAATTTTTTTTTTTTTTTTTTTTTTTTTTTGTAGTGCACTACAATAAAAAATCAGACTATGCCTCTCCATGTTCTGCATGTTGTTGTTTTTAATTAAAGGGCGTTTAAGCATACATGATTCATTAGTTTTTAATCCATCATTGACATTAATTATTTTTCAGAAAATCACCATGCTTGAGGACGGAAGAATATTTTGGAAGGAGACAATGTGTTTTTTTCTCTCTCTCCATTTTTTGTCCGTTAAGGAGTCGTGAAAGCAGCAAAGGATGCGAGTTGGAGTTTGTTTAAAGTGTGCTCTAATGACGCGCATTAATCTTACCTTGTAGGTTGGGTGCCATTGATCCCTCGGGGAAAATCCCGTCCTTCATATAAACCAGGAGCTCCTCCCCTGCTTCAATATCCCGAACAGCTTTATAATAAATCTAAGGAGAGAGAGAAGGGGGGCACATGGAAAAAAGAGGGAGACTTTAAGATCCGGTCAAGATGAAATAAATGAAAAATAAATTTCTGAAAACAGATTTTTTTCTTTTCCTTTTCCTGTTCCAGTTTGCATATCAGCAAGGTTAGACATCCCATTGAGGCAATTGTTTAATTTTAATCTTACTCGTTAAACGAATAAAATGAAATACATCGACTAAGCTGTTTTACATTCGCATGTCTCACTTCTGAAAACAACCTGGATTTTATGAAAAAAAAAACAAAAAAACAAAACCCAGATGATAAAATGGAATTTCCCCGCTTGAAAGCAAATAAAATGAAAAAAGAAAAAGAAAAGTCGGCATTCACATTCACGCTTTCATAGATAAAAAGTGAAAAAAAACTAACATATAACCCACAGATGTCAAGCTGAGAGAAGAGTGAAAGCACGTTACATTACTATCAACATATTAAATGCTGATTAAATTAATTGATCGAATTTGTTGTCCACATACTCATAGTTATTACGCTAAAAGGGAAAAAAAAGAAGATGAAGAACGTCACAGACAAAGGCCGTTCTGATCCGAGGCCTTATTTCTTAGATCTACCAGGTGAAAGAGTCTCACGGACTTATTAACAATTTAATAAAAATTACAAAAATAACGAAAAATAATCAAGTCATTTATGTGATATTATTAAAAGTAAACCAGGTAGACTGCGTTTAAACAACACCGTCTCCAATCACACATGCTGATTACAATGATTTTGACCACATGGGGGCGCTCTGCACCAAGTGAAACTGCAGCGCAGCAAGGCGGCCGAAAACTCCCCTTCATACACACACACACACACACGCACGCACGCACACACGCACAATACAAAGTCTATATAGGTAACAGGCTGGACAACTCAACTCTCAAGTTTTAGTTCGTTTAACATAGAAAACAGACAAGGAGAAGATAATAATAATAATAATAATAATAATAATAATAATAATAATAATAATAATAATAATAATAATAATAATTATTATTATTATTATTATTATTATTATTATGTTTTTTTCCTTCTTTTTCTTCTTTTTTTACACCATTTAGATAACACACACACACACACACACCCACACACACACACACACACACACCCACACACACCCGCGCAACCCCCCCCCCACCCCCCCCACACACACACACACACACACACACACACAATCTCTGCGGGAGCCTCGGCGACGCGGGTTTCGGCCTGACCTTTCTTTTCTCCGTGAGACGAAAGAGTTGAGAAAGTTGCGCGGCGCTGCGGAGAGCCTCCAGCTGCAGTAGCACTTCAGTCCCGGAGGAGTTAGCGACACAACCCATAGTAAGTTTACCGCAGAGGGAGAGTGAGAGAGCGAGAGAGGGAGAGGGATAGGGGAGACGGAGCGGGACGCTGCTGCGGCTAGGGCCGGGAACAGCAGGTCGTGGGTCGGCCGGCGGCGCAGAGTAAGCTCGGTGTTGATTCCCTCCGGCTGGGTGGGTGAAGCCTCGACGCTCCTCTGCTGGGTTACTCTCTAATCTAGTCACCGAGCGCGTCTTTGATGATGATGATGATGATGATGGTGATGATGAGTCTCTCTCTCTCTCTCTGTCTTTCTCTTTTACTCTCTCTCTGTTTCAGACTCCCTCCTCTCTCTCTCTCTCTCATTAGTGATTCCCCATTGCCCCTTGGTGCTCTCTCGGTTACCCGTCGGCCACTCCTCCTCGTCTTATCTCCAGCCAAAAGGATTGAGGGATCTGCGGCGCAGACCCCTCCCCGCATCTCCCAACTCAGTGGCCGCTTCGGCCGCCTGATAAATCTGTTATTGATGTAAATAATGGATAAAGAAGCTCGGTCAGACTTGAACTCACTCTATCAGGCATTCACACCAATAACACACACGCTCACACACGCACACCCACGCCCACGCACACACACACACACACACACACACACACACACACACACACGTTATAGGCCAGTCAATGAAAAAGGCCTCTTTGCTATTCGAACTTTCTTTCCCAGGAGGCGATATTATTTCACTCTCTTTCGAATCAGCTGTTCATAGAGGTATTATCTTGAAACTCATTAAAAATTATTTGGCATTATAGATACATAATTATTAACATTATTTCCTACCCAACCCCCCAAAAAGCATTTGTCTCCTACTTGAAAAAAATATATATAATCATTTGCAAAAGTTTCATTTTTCTCCAAATCAAACAAAAATACTTGTCATTACTTAAATATTGCGATTACATAGATATTTTAAAAAGTACATTACTTGTAATTATTCTATAATATATCTTTGGCCACATTTTTATTTTTATTTTTTTACAAAATCAAACAAAAGATATGTAAAATTTTATAAGTTCCATCACACAAATTTCCTTTTAAAAAAAACCTTTAGAAGTGAATATTAAAAATCAAAAATAAATTACAATGTAAGCAATTGTCAGGCTAGATTTTCTTTTGAATAAACACAACTAGATGCTAATCAAAAGATCTCCATTATATATGCTTAATTTTTACTGCAATAAAACATATTTGATCATGGACTGTTTTGGATTCTACATTAAGACCTCAGCCCTCTCTTGACTTCTTCCCTTCACTGTCCAGTGTTTAGGAGACAGATGCCTCATCGATCAATGCCAGCCCATGGGGCCTGCAATAATCTCCTACTGTGGCCTCACACACACACACCTACGCGCACACGCACCCTCACAATAGTCTGTACCAATTGATGGATCCATCCGAGGGTAGAAGGGCAGATCTAACAGCGCCAGAAAGGGCCTCCACTTCAAAACACAAAAGATGAAGGGTTGACAAGAAGGTGGACAAGGTTCATCTTCTCTTTAAAGCCCCATCAACTCTTAACCCAACACACACACGCACACACTAGTAGCACTCATTGCACTCTCTCAGGCGTATAAATCACTAGACGCAACTGGGCCTTATGCAGCCCCTGAATGGGGCAGCTTGCACACCATGTTTTGTGCAACTATTTGGCATTCTGAGTAGATCTTAACTCATTCATTTGGAGCAAAACACACACAATCACCTACACAATCGTAGGAAACTGTTAATTTTTTTCGTTTGTTTTGCTATCATTTAAAAGTGTGTGAATTTTGCATGAGAAAACAATTGCAAGCTGACTTAAGTGAGAAAACGTAAGTGTGTGGAAAATTGAGCAAATTCTCTCGCACCACGTCCTACGCAAACACGCACACACACGCACTAACTTTGCTGGAAAAAAAGAAATCCACAAAGCTCTCATTGTTTCACAAAACAATGAAAAATCACCACCTGATAAATATCTAAATGATGCATGATTGTGCACACATGTGTTCTTATCTTACATCATTAATGACAAACAAATAAATGTTCAGCTTCCCTTTTAAAAGGCCACAGGCTGTGTTTGAATTTGCTTCGTGTGCACATATTTCCATAAATCCTCATATATTGTGCATGTTGATACAGGAAAAAAAAAAAAAAAGCCAAAAGAAAAATCGCAGAATGGCCTCTTAAATTATATATTTTACCACTAAGTGGCTGCATGTACACGAGCGTGTGCATGTGTGGCTGGGCTATGTTTGTAAATAAATTATAGGGTCATACCAGCAAGCCACTACCCCAAGCAACTGGTCAGGCAAACAAAAGCAAAGCCTTTTTGATAAGAACAAACAAGTGCAAAACACATTAAAACGCAATGGAGCACGTGGGCCCCTTTCTTTTGCCAATAATTCTCCACAATTTTCTCCGGTGCCCTGATTCTTTCTTTGACATTATGTGGCAGTAACAGGGGGCACCGATGTGAAAATCTTAAAAGGATTAGGCGGATTGGTGTTGCCAGCCAATTGGTGATTGTCAATCTTGGGAGGCCCCAAGATTGTGCTCCAACCCTCCCTCCTTCCCCCTCTCTCTTTTGCGTGGTCTCTTTTCTTCCCTGATCAGACTTTAACGTCTAAGGCCTTAGTGGAAGCTTCAGGCCTGTCCCCCCGGTGTGTCTCAGTGACAAGCTGCAAGATCAAGACATGGAGACGGGGGGAAGTCAACAAGTACAAGGCAACGAGAGGCTGCGACAGGAAGGGGAGTGAGCCATGTAGGCAGGGATTAGAAAACAAATAAGAGTGGAGTGACAGGAATGAAGGAACACAAAGCCAAGTCATATGGATTCATTTGGCTACTGTCATGCGGTTGTCACTTATTATTTTCCGCTCTGTTTTTATATATATATATATATATATATATATATATATATATATATATATATATATATATATTATTTGCCTTATTCACACAAGCTTCAAAGTAAGATTCGTCAATCCCATTAAACATGTGCCACTAATGGTGTGTTCAAGTGAGAGTGGAAATTGACCCGAAAAGGCAGACGCAGAGGAAAGCAGAGCAATACCGTCAGTGTGTCAGCACAGATATGCTAATCCATTGCAGCAGTAAGTTGCGATCCACACATTGCATGGGGTTATTGTTAGTGCCTAGTTAAGCAGTTAGAGTTTTATGGGCAATGGCTGGGCATCTTTCCAAAAACATCCACTGTGCCTTGGCCAAGTTTCTTTAAACAGAAACTCCTCATAAAGAAAGAGCACGCCTTGAATAATGGTTATCATGGAAATCAGGAGTGTCTTAATATTCCTCAGCCTCTTCAGTCGGGTAATTTCTTCACAGCTTTGGCAACTGGCCCAGCTTTAGACTAACAAAGCAATCTGTGGTCATTACAGCACACACACGAGCGTGCTCACACACACACATCAACCCCACAATTAATGGACTGAAAGCTTTAACTGCTTCTCCCCCCTACTTGCTGCTTTCCAGTGAAATGTTTTTGTTTTTTTTTTTACATAAAGAGGAACAGAGATTCAAGTAGAACAACTCTGGAATGCGACTTACCTGGTCTCCTGTGAGGTGACAGGCTGTGAGGTTCTGCTCCTCAAACGACAGCGCTGAGCGGACGTACTTGAGCCAGCTGTTGCTGGTTGTGTCTGGGCCAGTGTC